>NC_063449.1:2924309-2940054 GCF_020379485.1 Brassica napus | reverse complement strand
AACTTACGATTCTTAACCAACAGCCGTAAGCCGCCCCATGACGGTTTACGCTTGGTTCACATGGGAAAAATAAAAGTCAAGTTTCCGCGGATAAATACGAAATTTTGAAGATAATTACGAAGATCGGAAAAAATAGAATATCTCATTTTTATGCTATGGCGCCCCTAAGGGCAGAAGAGGAAAAGCGTTAAACCGACCTAGGAGCCAGTATATAAGGAGTCCTAGGGGAGAGGCCACGAGGGGACTTTTTCATAGAGGAACTTAGCACTTAGAGCGATTTATGCCATATTTCCGTTTTTGTTATTCGAGCTGCGAATCAACTAGGTTATTGCCGTCTTAGAGTTTAGAACTAGGAATCTCTCCGACAGCTCTCGTAGCCCAGGCTCTTACATTGTTATAACGCTCAAACGCGAATTCGGAATAAGATCTACTTTGCTCTCTTTTTCGATTTCTGATACTTTATCGTTGTCATTATTGTGTTCCGATTGCTTGGCGTGTTGGTATTAGCAGATATCCGGGACCTTGAGAAAATTAAGTTTTTCCTAGTTTCCTTATTTAAACGTAAAGACAGTGCGAATTTCGGTTCCACAGTTTGGCACTAGAAGGAGGGGAATACGGATCAATCTAACTCTCAACCACTTCACGCTCAACCAGACATGTCAACTTACGACGCGGCTAACGTGCAGACTCCTCTTAACGGAAGCAGTGGCAATGATCTCCACACTCCCGCAGCAGACGTATCCGCGGCCAACGCCCAGCCAACGCCGCGGCGCTCGAGGAGTTTAAAAAGATGTTCGCCACCTACGAAAAAAGGTCGGGAAGAACAGGATAAGTCGTGAGCACCTTGACCAAACAAGTGAAACTTTAATGGCAAGGACTCAAGAAATCCCCCCCGCGGAACCACCAAAGTCCGCAGAAAAACACTCGACTTCGCAACCCCCACTCGACAGGCCTGGAGCCGCGCAGGAACGACCTTCGGTTCAAAACCCTAGCGAGAAATCTCCCATCAAAAAGGAAAACTCCGGAAGCCCTCCGCCTCCCGCGAAGGCTTCGGAGGACAACGGAGTCGAGCAAGTCGACCTGGATCCTAGCGATGTCTCCAACGATACTGATGAGGACGTCGACAGACATCCAAGGAGGACCAGAAGCCGATTCGCTCGGGAAAGCTCTCCGTTCGACAAACCAATGACAGAAGAGGAGGAAATCCTCTATTGGAACGAACAAGAAGACCGAGCTCACTCGCATAAGTAACGCCGACAAGCACGGAAGGAAATCTGCTGGCGAGACGTCGGATATCCGCGATCTTCGCGACTATATCACCAAGACTGCGGCAGAAGTAAGAGCCGTAAAATCCCAAATCCATCACGCTACCAGCACGGCCCCGAGATCGACAGGCTGCTGGAAGGGGCTCGGAAGACCCCTTCACCACTCGCATCTCAAATATGAGGGTATCCGATCCAGGAAAAATCAAAGTACCGAAGTATGATGGTACGACCGATCCTAGAGCACACCTTCAGGCTTTCCACATCACGATGGGAAGAGCGAGGCAGAAGGACGGCGAAAGAGACGCCAGCTACTGCCGCCTGTTCGTCGAGAATCTAGAAGGAGCAGCCCTCGAATGGTCCGCACGCCTTAAGCGAAACTCTATCGGAAGTTTCCGACAGCTCGCATCGGAATTTCTCAAGCAATACTCTATGTTCATAGATAGAGAAACTTCCGATGTCGACCTCTGGAGTCTGTCCTAGAGGGAAGACAAACCCCTCCGCGAGTTCATCAGCCGATTCAAGTTGGTAATGTCCAGGGTCAGGGGGATAAGCGACAAGGTGGCCATCGATGCACTCAGAAAGGCGCTCTGGTACAAGTCGAAATTCAGAAAATGGATATCCCTCGACAAACCGCGGACGATCTAGGACGCCTTCCACAAGGCGACGGACTACATCATGATCGAGGAAGAAATGAAAGTCTTATCGCAAAAACATAAGTCGGCGAGACCATCCTCGAAAGATGTAGATCCAAAAACGAAGAAGAAAAACCCTCGTAACGACAAGTATGTCCATCACGAGGGAGAAGATCTCCAAGGAGCGCACAATTACGCGATCGGCTTGGACCAGGGCCGAACCATGCGTAATACATGGACTCGCAATCAAGGATATGATGAAAACACCTTCTGCGAGTTCCACCAATCCCGAGGACACTCCACGACTAAGTGCAAAGTCTTGGGAGCAAGGCTGGCCGCGAAACTACTAGCCGGAGAGCTCTCGGAAGTGACCAGCGTGAAAGATCTCATCCTCGAGACCGATCGCCCCCCATAGCCGGACAAAAATCCTCCCGCGGAGAGATCTCCTCAAAGAAACCAATCTGGGGATAAACGCGGCAGAAGGCCAGACGACAAGGGGAACGATAACAATCATCGCAGAGTCAACATGATCATTGGAGGATCGCAATTCTGCAGCGATACGGTTTCGGCCATCAAGGCTTACCAGCGGAAGGCGGAGTCAAGCGCAAACTGGCCAACATGGTCTCCTACCCGAGATGATCAGAATTGCTCAATCACCTTCACGAAGGAGGAAGCCGGCGGGATCGATCAACCCCACTGCGATCTGCTTGTCATAGACCTCGTCATACGAGATCTGGAAGTCGGAAGAGTACTCATTGACACGGGAAGCACGGTCAATGTAATCTTCCGCGACACTCTCAATCGGATGATCATCGAACTCGGAGAAGTGACTCCAACGCCGAAACCGCTCACAGGGTTTTCAAGCGAAGTATCGATGACCCTCGGGTCGATTCATCTACCAGTCATGGCCAAGGAGATCACAAAAATCGTCAAATTCGCGGTAGTCAATGATCCTGCCAACTACAACGTGATCATGGGAACCCCATGGCTCAACGCCATGCAAGCCGTTCCATCAACGTACCACCTGGGTGTCAAATTCCCGACCCCAAACGGAGTCGCAGCTATCTGGGGATGTCAGAAAAACTGTCGCGACTGTGCTTCCTCGCAGAGCACAAGTTAAGGCAGATAACGACCTCTGCAACGGCAAATCACAAACACACAAAGATTGATAAATCTTCGACCAAAAACGTTCCAAAAAAAGACGATTTAACATCGTCTGCTGACGCAAACGCTTTGGGTGTCGAAACTCAACATGAGTCCGAAGCCGACACTACAACTCAACCGGAACATCCGATAGAAAACGCTGACCCGGCCACGGTCATCACGATCAAGGCGGTCAGCACGGCGATAACCGCCGAGTTAAAACGCTCGCGGCATAAAACACAACTACGAGATGGCTTGATCCTCGAAAGAGGTACGTAGGCAGCTCGTCCAAAGACGAGTTCGGCTATCCACCTCTCTAAAAACGGGGGGGGGGGGGGGAGGGGGGGGGGAGTGGATGCATATACTCGTATACTCCCACATAGGAAAAGATGCGTTATTGTAATCGAATTTTTAAGACATTTCGAAAATTTTTACTACAATATGCGTCGCTCCTTTTTAAGACACTTGCGCTTCAATTAACGCAAAAGTCTCAGAACACGCTTAGAAAATCTACAAACGTTAATACTCTTGTCAGCAGCCTCGTACGGCCCAAAATCGCAAAACAATCTCGCTTCAGCACCGAAAATATACGTATAGTCTTCGAAATAACTGCGAGACGTCCCCAAGTTAAAAAATCGAGACGATACGAACAAATTGTCCGAACGCGACCACTAAAAATCTTACACTCCATTCGTCGATTGGCCCCGACGGACACATCAGCCGTCTTAAACAAACGCAACTTGATCACTCTTTTGATCTTCGAACGTCCAACACAAGGACGAAAACGCGCTACAAAAAAATCCAAAATTTTGGTCTAGCACTTCCAGTTGGCTTAAAAATTGTCTCTGGAAAGATGTTCGATTTGTACCATACAAGTCGTATAAGCCGAGAACCTATCGCGGACTTTAAATCGGTACGAATCAGGTAGAAATTGCAACAGGAAAACCGATAGCTGGCTAGTCACCTCACAAACCTTAAAACCGAGAGTAAACCTAGGTCTTGCCCTAAACCCATCGCATTGGTCTCAGTCATCTCAAAGACATGATATCTAAACGATATGAGATCCTAAAAAATGTCTCTCCGTTCATATCAACGTTCCCGAAAGATCGTAAGAATTAAAAAAAATACACGAAAACTCACGTCTCGAACAAACCAACAGATTGAACGCCTCAACGAAGTTAAATATGAGACGACAACTCATGTTTACTTCAAACCAACTCGAAACAAAGTAACTCAAACAAACATCCATTATATAAACCGCATAGCGGTAGGGGTTCAAAGCCACCAATGGCCAGTCCCGATAAAAACGGTCAAAACAGGCCCATACAAAGTTCGAAGGCCACACTCGGCCGGACCTATATGAACAAAGGCCACACTCGGCCGCAAAATACTAGATAAGGGAAAAACTTCTTCCCGTCAAAACGCTCACAGATCAAAGTTAAAATTCCTGGACAGGGAAGCTCCGAATGCATCCGCGGGATAGTTCACTTCCTCATCGTCACCGGCAAAATCAGTCGTGGTTTCTACGGTATCAGGAGAAACTGAGATGGGATCCCAGAATCCCTGAATCTTCCCATCGATCAGAGAAATGAGCGTCTCAGCGTGAGCATGATCCTTCATGCCACCCTTCATTAACTCCATCTCCCTCTCGAAAACGTAGTCATCCGCCCGCGTCTTCCAAAGGCTCCCGACTGAGCCGCGACACTCACGGAAGTCGCCCAGCGAGTTGAAAGCGTCCTTGAGATTCCCGTACTCAACCTGGAATTGAGAAGCGCGAGTCTTCATCATCTCGACAATTTCCCTCTTTCCCTTCTGTTCCGCCCTACGAACAGCCCTGGCAAGATCACGAGCGAGTTGAGCATCTCGCGCCAACATCTCGTCTCGCATGCGAGCAAGATCCTTTTCTGCCTTCTCCGATGTAAAACGATAGATCATGGCCTCTCTATGGCTCGCCTCAATGGCCGATCCAAGCAAGTTAAGGCCCTATAAAACCGATTGACACGTTATAAGCAAAAATAAAATAAAATAAAAAAAATAACGATCGTCAAAATTCTTAAAGCTTATACCCAGTTGATGATACGAGATCCTTCCGCGACGACTTTCGGCCTCGCCGACTCGTTCGAGGCCGGAGGAGCATCAAAGCCCGACGGAAGACCAGCGAAGAAATCATCGAAGTCCGGAATAGGGACCTCGCTCGTACCGCTTCCATCGCCGAAAGCAAGGTCCGGATCCCATCCTGGAAGCATGCAATCGTCCACCGAAAACTCCAGGTCACCGAGGTCAATATCTTTCCCCTTCGAAGACCTTGGTCATCAGGCTCGGAATCACTCCTTGTTTCTCCGCCCAAAGCAGGACTAGGATGCACAAACCTCAACGCCTTTCGAACTCTCTTCGGCATAAAGGAAGTCCAGAAAGAAGGACCGTTCCTGAGCAGATCCCTCACCGCAATAATGTCCTCAGGAAAGGAGCAAGAGGATTGATGAAGGGACGATCGTTCGGCAACCTCCGGAACAATGGGATACAACTCTCCTCAACGGACGCAGCGTCTACACGAACGAAGAAGAAAAACTTCTTCTACGAGTTTAAGTTAGAAGTAAACCCCTTTACCACTGACATGAAGTTCCGAGGAACCAGCCTGTACGTGTCCGTATCCTTGATGATCTGTAACCAAAGAAGCGCTTCGAAGTGATCGACGGTGAGGGAGAGACCATGCTCGTAGCTCAGGATCAGGACTCCAATGAGGTGCTGGATGCCAAGAGGATTCAGTTGGCTTATCGCCACCCCCGAAATGATCCAACACACGAACAATAATTTTGGGGATCGGGAACCACAAATGACAGCGCACTACGAATGCTTCGTAACAGGTAAAGTAACCCTCCGGGGGACTACTAGCGTGCTCTCCTTGACGAGGAACCCTGAACTCCACCGCATCCGAAATATGGTAGAACGACCGCATGAACTCGAGGAATTCACTAGTACTCCTACTTGGTGCACCTACCTCCACCGGGCGATGGTTCATGACCGGGAACGATTTTTCTTTGGGAGGCGTGATCGAACCGTAACACGCCACCCACCATGCCTCGTTCTCGGCCGGGGCTACCGAATGAGGAACGAATTCCATCTTTGGCACACGAAGCTCTTCAGAAACGTTCGCGGACAAGGACCCTTTCTTCGAACTCCTCTTCTTACTCGACATCTCGTGTTTTTCTTTTTTTTTATCAAGAAGGAAATGATAGAGAGAAAGAGAAAGAGAAGAATTTTTCAAGAAACCTCTCTATGAGAATGAGTAAGTGTAAAGATTGTGAAGAAATTACCTCCCTTCTTATAGGCATGAGAAATTACTATTACTTGCGGATTTTTGGACACGAAAATTCGCCCAAATACACCAATCTTGTCCGAACTCGCCATACCGCGCATTGGGATCTCACTAGAAATCCACGATCCCAACGAGCTGGGGGGCTAACTGTTGGGGTCGAAAACGGTTGCGACGAAGTTAACGTCCAAATCCCCGAAGAAGAAAACGAAAAAACCTTCTTCGACAAATACTTTTCGAAATAGATTCTTCCTTACGAAAAAGCTTTGCGGAGGAAACGCGAGTCATCGGACAAGAGCTTGAAAAGGGTCGCTACGCAGCGACCAAACGCGTGTTCCGCGGTCGCTACGTAGTTACCGAGCTCGAGCCAAAGCTCGGTCGCTACGTAGCGACCGAGCGCCCATTCCACTCGGTCGCTACGTAGTTACCGAGCTCGAGCGGTAGCGACCGAGCTCTTCCGAAACGTCGATACGACATTAGTCTATGCATTCTCGTCTACCCTTCGATGCTATCTCCCGAAGACCGTAGCGAATCCATTTCACGATCCCCGCCATTCTAAGTTATCGATCAAACTTTACCGTAAAAACCGCGGAAAGTTCGTTCTTTATCGAAAGAAGCCGTAATAAACGCTTCGAGTCAGAAGACGGCCCAAAGGGACCTAAGACATGACTCGAGGCCCTACTTACGATTTCTTAACGAACAGCCCGTAAGCCGCATGATTGTTTACGCTTGGTTCACAAGGAAAAATAAAAGCCAAGTTTCCGCGGATAAATACGAAATTTTGAAGATAATTACGAAGATCGAAAAAAATAGAATATCTCCATTTTTATGCTATGGCGGCCTAAGGGCAGAAGAGGAAAAAGCGTAAACCGACCTAGGAGCCAGTATATAAGGAGTCCTAGGCGAGAGGCATGAGAGGACTTTTTCAGAGGAACTTAGCACTTAGAGCGATTTAGGCATATTTCCGTTTTTGTTATTCGAGCTGCGACTCAACTAGGTTTGCCGTCTTAGGGTTTAGAACAAGGAATCTCGCCGACAGCTCTCGTAGCCCAGGCTCTTACTTTGTTGTAACGCTCAAACGCGAATTCGGAATAAGATCTACTTTGCTCTCTTTTCGATTTCTTATACTTTATCGTTGTCATTATTGTGTTCTGATTGCTTGGCGTGTGGTATTAGCAGATATCCGGGACCTTTGGGAAATTAGGGTTTTCCTAGTTTCCTTATTTAAACGTAAATTGTTAGTGCGAATTTCGGTTCCCACAAGCAGGGGCTTGGTCCCATACCTTCTTCGCAAAAGGGCAAGTGAGAAAGACATGAAGGACAGTTTCATCATATCCACATCGCTTGTAGGTACCGTCTGTCTCCATGCCTCTTTCTTAAGAAGATCACCCCACAGATAGAGCATTACATTTGATCTTCCACAAAAAATGCCTGAGCTTTGGGGAACATTAACATTCCAAATGCATGTTTCCAGTTGAAATCTTCAGGGGTTCGGGGAGTGAAGTGACGTAGTTTTGAGAGAGCATACCCTGATTTAGTAGTGTATTCCCCCGACTTCTCGGGTAGCCAAACCCTCTCATCCTGCATCCCCAGCGCACTAGGAACCAGGAGGTTGATCTTGTCTTCGTACTGGTGGAGATGGTTCGGACCGCACGGGAGTTTCACTCAGCAGATTGTGAAGAGATCAGGTCCGAGACTCTTAGCTCCTGGAGGTTTCTGGAACTGATCCTTGGGCAGAGTTGTTTTGTTGTGGACAGCCAGTTATCCTGCCACACATTTATATTGCAACCATCTCCAACGATCCATCCCACTCCTCTCTTAATGATTTCTCTGCCGGCGAGGATTCCCCTCCCCCCATGAGAGGCATTCCCCGGTGCTGAACATTTAAGCAGGTTCTCATATTTGCAGTATTTATTTAGAAGTACTTGGCCGAGAAGAGAGTTTGGGTTGCGGAGAAGGCGCCAAGGTATCTTTGCAAGCAAGGCATCGTTAAAGACTTCTATTTCTTTAAACCCGAGTCCTCCTGCGTTCTTTGGGAGTGTGAGATTATCCCAAGCAACCCAACACATTTTCCGGATGTTTGGTTTGAGGTCCCACCAGAATCGATTGAATTTGTTTGCACAAGGATTTGGGAAGTTTGAAGCATGTCAAAGTACAGGAGGGCATAGGTAAATTCCATTATTCAAACTCCCTTTAATTAAAGTACACTAAGGTAATTTGGTTCTGCACGAAAAACACTGTACACCAGCTTTTTTTTCACTTTTGGGTATTGAGCTAATATCGACATTCTTTATGTGTTATACACAGATTCACTCCATAATAAAACAAAGACAAATTACAAAAGCGTTCGTTAGCTAATTAGAGTTTTTAGTTTACGGAAAATATCATATCACATGTATACTTCCATCCCCAGAAACTTGGAAGATTGACACAGAGGACAAGAGCTCAGGTTCCTCTCACACTCCTTACACAAACACATATGCTTACATGGCAACAACAACATACACACCTCCCTCACTCCACAAAACCTGCACATCATCTTACCGTTTCTACGGTTGAAGCAAGAAGCCGTGTCATCCACTTCGCTGTCTCCACATCCTTCAATGCTATCTCTTGGTCGACCGTGAGCTCGCTCCAGATTGTAGTTGAGAGCAGCGACCATGTTCTCGTTGTACTTTGCACGTTGTTGCCATGCCTCAGCTTCCATTGCCAGTTGTTCAATCCGCACCTCGAGTTCCTTGTTCGTTCGGTTTACCATCTCGAGTCCTCGTCTTTCTCACGGAGCTTCTGGACAACTCTTTCCTCCATGAGGGCCACGGTTTTGTATTGACTCCTCTGGATCTTGTCGAGGACCGCATGGCGTAGTTGGTCTCCCGTTAAAGATAAAACAAAATCAATACATCCTAGAAAGCTACACAATAATAACATGGATTAAGCCGATACAGACCAAACGGATCTAAGCTCGTACAAACTGTCATAAGAGCATTAAACCAACCTTGTAACATATAATTTGTTGAAGCGAACTAACCTGAATCTTGAGAAATCGATCGATTTCTGCATCTTGCCTCTGTAACTCTCGCTCAACATCGTCTCCGACGAGGGGCAACAAAGCAGAGCCGATAGGAGGACTATCGAGTGAGAGACCCAACCCGGTTGAGACAGGACCGGCCTTGCCAAAAATCAATTGAAGATATCTGAGAATTGTTCTCGAGGAAGTCCATTTCCTTTACTCTCTTCCGACCAAAGCTGTTCCACTCGACACCGTCGAATTGCACAACCGGTGCAAAACCAGCAACGTGGACTGATCAATTCAAAGGTAAGCCAAACATAATACTTTAAAACCTAAAAATTAAAAAAAGAAAGGGAGGTGAAATTACAGGGAGGATGCTGAGATTGATCATGGAGACTCGTGGAGCTGTTGAATCCTAATTCAGGAGAAATCTGGCCGCAAAAGTCTCTGAAATTAGGGTTTTATTGTTAAAAACTTTGCAGAATTGGGGCTTTTTCAAAGAAGAAGAAGAAACAAGAGAAGAGAAGAGATTGTTACCTGAAATTCTTGGAGTCTTGTAGGTGACGATCTAAATGGCGAGGAAACCTGTGAAAATCGCTATGATTCCAAAGTTTGACCTAGTAAGGAGACAGTGAGTTGGAGAGAGAGAGAAAGAGAGAAGTTAAGAAACGGATCTTCTCAGAGAAAACTCTTTTAGGTAGAGAGAAAAGGAAAGAGAGAAATTAGAGATCAGTTTTCCCCAGATAAGAAAAGATGAGATAAAAAAAAGAGATCCAAAATTATATAAAATTATATATTTACATACACACTCACATATGTGTGCTTGTGCCACCTTCAGAGAGAGAGAGAGAGAGAGAATTTTTACTGTATATAAAAAAACAAAATTAAAGAAAGTACTATTCTTTTTTCTTCTGACAAAATAATAAACTGTCTTTTTTAATTAGTCAGTGTTTACAAATATCTTAATGTTTTTTTTTTATTTTTATACTCATCGTTAGTTTTTGATTCCAATATAAGTGGACAAGAGATTTATATTAATTTTAATATTCTGGTCCCCCTCTCATTGCATTGTTGATCAAAACTAAATTATTACCTTTTAATATCAACTTAACATTTTTAAATTGCTCTATCAAATAACTATTTCTCGTAAGGGCCATCAGAAGAATGAATATATCAATTGACTATTTGCAAATGTTAGCTTCGGATGTATAGGATAGGCCTTTGATTTTTTTTGTTAGGTGTAACTTAAATATATATGTTATATACTTGTTTCACTTTTAACGTAACTTTCTAATAATAATTTATACTTTTTTATCTACTTTTTATAAGCAAATCTAAAAATATAAATACTTTTAAAATCCATGCAAAACTTAACTTAGTGGTCTGAAAATTTGGACTTCTAGATATATTACATTGTTCACTTAGTCAGCTTGTGGTCTTTCTGGTCCAGGATCGACACACCTGAACGGCTACTAGCTATTACTCTAGCTCGGTTAACAACTTCATATTCTCCGGGAGAATATAGCACAAGTCATTCTATAAGAAAAAGTTGGACTAATTAGAACAAGCAAAATAAAAGAAAGAGTTGGTCTTTGTTCTGGCCCATAAACTCTTTCAGACCGATAGATTTCATTTGATGTTAGGCATTAAATGGTTTTAAAATTTAGAAGAAATATACTCCTGATACTTGAAATTAAATGCCTGAAAATGTTCCATAAATTACAATCTACCATTTACATATAAAATAATAAAATTGCGAGGGACAAAATTACGTTATTGACACAATATAACAAAAGTTTTTGGTACAAAGGGAAGTTTTTAAGTTGTGACTACGAAACAAATGGAAGAATAAATGAGAAACGTTATGGTCGTCCATGAAATATATAAACCGGCAATTAAAACGGATTGGTTAGTATACTCCACGTAATGCTAAAAATAGCATGTCTTTATATGGAAAGCTTTTATGTATAACTAAAATAGATATCATAGATGTTACAAGAAAACTAAAAAATAATAGATATCATACGTTTTTTTTCTTTGGAACATAGATATCATACGTAAATATGTGTGTATAACTATGTATACATATTTACCAAAAAAAACTATGTATACATATTTAATTATATTTTCCAAGCGCCATGTTTGCTGTCATTTATTATTTTCATTTTTTTTTAAATAAGTTATTTTTCATCTTGCTATTGTCATTTGAAATAAGTTATATTTTTAAATAAGTTATTTTCATTTTGTCATTTGATATATAATCTACTGAAAGTAACTTTTAAATCTCATAAGTATTTGATAAGGCGATACTTTTGGTCTTTAACAAAAAAAGAAGAAGAAAAAACTCATTAGTACTAGATGTAACATAATTATCATGATAACTTGCGTCAAACAAAAATATAAATTACATGTATACTCATATGGTTTAAGGTGAAACAGTTAATAAACCATATCATAATTTACTAACCTGAACCAAACTAACGAAACAACAAATCAAACCAAAAACCAAAGAAGAATTTCTCCTACTTATAATCAAAATAATCCACGTGTTCGTAATCATCTCCAAATAAAAATGGAAGTACAGCTTGGGCTTTCGTTACTCATACATTGTACCTTACTATATTTCCCGATTGGATTTGTTTTCCACTCTTTCATTTAAGTTGTCCCTATATATTTAACTTACTCATCACTATCCATGCTCTTGGCATATATGTATACTGGATAGGAAGCAAATTTAAATACAAGAAACTAAGACTTTGCAGCAATGTAAAGAACATGGGCTTCTCCCAGTCCTATGTTTGATGTATATGTTCAATGAACCATAACCTATATAAAGTACACTTGTTTTTATATACACTCACATTATACATAGCTTTAATTGTTGAAAACAAAAACAAAATGAAATTTCTAATGTCAAAAACAAAAATTAATTGAAGATAGCTTCATGATTTGATCAATAAATCAAACTCAAATATTTTAAAAAGCCTCAGCAATGTTGCTTGGGCAGTTAAGTAAGCGTAAACACCAAAAAGGGAACAAAGCTACATGGTACAGATCATCCATCAGCTTAAAGAATCTTTCTTGTCTCTCTTTTTAACTAGATCGTAATCTTTTGGGCTTTGTGTCCAAATAATTAATTATTATTAGCGTATAATTAATTGGATTTTGTAACATAACCTTTCATTAGTGTAAGAGACAATTGAAATTATTTTCCTTCCTGGTTCACTGAATCTCTCTTGACTTAAAACACATGCAGGGTGGGTTCATAAAATTAACGATATGATCATATTCTAATTAACCTCGAAACAAGATACGTCAGTTACAAACCAAACTCGCTAATTTCTTAGTTAACCAGTTTGATTCAACGAATGTTTTAGGTTAAACAAGTGGCTTTTCTTTATCTTTCGGGTTTCTTTCATTTACTAGAGTTTTTTTTGGAAACGATAAGGATAAGATCGATTCGGAGTGTTTTAGCCTTTTAGGCAGAGATATATGTTAACAATGTGACATTATGTTATGATTTATTTATAGTTAATGATTAGTTGACTCGTGACTTGTCACTTGTGAGAAGGTGGTAGCTCAGGTAAATATTTAGAAAATTGATTTCGAAACTCTAAAGAAAAGTTATACAGTTAAATATTATAACAAGATTTATGGAGCAAAATTATGTAATATCACAAGCGATATTGTAGTCTAACAAATTTGTTTATGTTGATTGATTCTTTTTTTTTTGAGCAAATGTTGTTGGTTGATTCTAAATATCATATATTATCAACAAATTGTTTAGTTACATACTACTAGGCAGTAGACAATTCACTAGAAAAGGTTCAAGACTAATGAGTTTCACTCTATAAAAGATCCCACATGAAAAATGTATGGTATATGATGACCAACCGTTGCCCGTTGGTCATCTTTTTTTCCTTCTTAACACAGCCAGTAATTATATTTTTAGCAACCAAGTGTTAATGGATATCAGGGTTACATTAATCTCAAGGAAAATGCAGTTATTAGCCATATAGATATGCTAACACATTCCATTTGGCTTGTGGACATTACATTACTTGGGTTTACTTAGCATGATAATGAGCTGTCTTATCGTTTTGCAATTTGCGTATGGGACGTTTGGACCAAAGTGTGGTCAGATAATTCAACAAACTAGTATTACTCTGACCGGTCAGTAGCGTAAATCCTGATAAATTGATAAACAAAGCAAAAAAACATGATTCAAAGACCAGTCATTTTCCCTTACCCAATAACATCACTATATAATTGCAATGTTTACCCCAATAAAACTAATTATATATAGACTATAAACGATTGTCTAAGCAACATGTAAAGCTGAGTTAAGAGCATCTTTATCCCTTAAACCTCATTTAGATTTTTTATTATTATTTTTGTTTTTCCTGATTTATAAAAAAAAAAAAAAATAAACTCGAATCATCGTGGACCGCTACGTGTCAGTGGAGTCCACGAACAGTTCAAGAAGCGTCCCTTATTTCACAATTTTTGGCAACGGCTTTTGTTTTTTCAGTAGGGCCTACACCCACTTTTTTGTTAAAAACTCTTTCTAAAGACTATGGATAAAGATGTTCTAAGTTTGTTATAGGAGGATTGTATACTAATATCGAAATATTACCGAAACAATCTTCAAAAAGCAATACACCAGGTTATTTATTTACACGTAGAATAGGTGAATTCTCAAATGTAAAATGTAAAAAACTCGGTTTTACGGAATTTATATTTGATTTTGAGGGCTTATGGAACAAGTACAAACCAGGTATGGGTAGACATCTTTTTTTTTAAACACTATTTTATATATTCCAAAAGATTACAAGAAGGATCAGAGTCAATCCCAATTAAAACAGAGTTTTAAAAACAGAACAAACCAAACTTGCTTTTAAACATAAAGGTGTCTAAGCCAAGCTGGAAACCCAATAGCAAATAGGATTGAAAGAGATCCTTAGAGACTACACTATTAGCGATTGTGTAGCCCCTCTGAGATCTTTGTGTGCTGCCCATGAAACACGCCAATTCAAAAAGCTTTGGAACATTGGCATGAGTTTTGAGGTATAAAATTGAGAGCTGGCCATGCTGAAGGCTTGACGATTGCTTTGATGAGATCATGATCTTCACCACTGAAAATGACTGAGTTATAATGAAGCGATTTCATACTTTCAATAGCCCAGCTCCAGCTTTCAAAGATGCTTCTAAACGACTGTTAATGCTGGAAAAGGATCTTTCCCATGAAGCATCACTTTACCATCTGCATTTGAAAGAATCCAAGAAGCTCCACTTTGATTCCTGTCTTTGTCCCATGCCGATCCAATTTCACATTTGAGCCATGATATTGGAGGAGGTTTCCAACCGAAATGATCCTCTTCTTTCTTTCAAGATCAATTTGACATTCCTGTTTTTCCATCGCCTTGACTAGAAACCAATGATCTGTTTCTTCATATATTGATCTGATAAGGGAGGACCTAAGGATAACCTGTTTTCGAAGAAAAAAGGAGGAGTTCCTGTTCTTCCATATTGACCACAGGATCCAGGGACCACTTCTTCTGATTGAATGGGGAACATTCTGGTTTTATCCTTGTCTTTAGAACATAGTAAATGTTTGGCGTAGATAGAATCGTGATCAAACCCATTTCGCGGAACAGGGGGAAGTTGGAAGAAGCCCATGTTTGTTTTGCTACCGTACATGTAAACATGACATGATTAATGGATTCTCCTTCTAATCCACAAATTTGGCATCTTGTATCCACTTTCATTCCTCTGTTGATGAGGTTATCAGCCACAGGTAACGCTCCAGAAACTGCTTTCCAAAGAAACATCTTGATTTTTGGTTCTGTTTCTAGAAGCCAAATATTATTCTTGATTTCATTCAAAGAGGGTAGAGCTTGACCCAGTGCATAGGCTTCTTTAAACGTTTCTTTTTCTGCAAACCAGTAACCCGAGCGAACCGCATAATCTCCAGATTTAGTAGGTTCCAACAATAGAAACCGGACTATCAATCACTGGTTTAATCTTCAGGATGAGCTCAATATCTTCTTGATAAAATAGCTCCTCAAGTTTTTGCATATTCCAGTTTATGGGAATTGGGAAGCAGGAGATCAGAAACTCTGAGATTCAGATCAATCAGTATGTTCTTCATCAAGGGAATGCGAAGTCTATCTCCGTCCACAATCCAGGGTGAAGACCAGACAGATAAAGTTTGACCATTACAACCATATGCCTTAAACCTTTAGCCAAAAGTTCTCTACGTGCAATATGTTCGTGAAATATGCGTATAGAAGCGTAAGAAGGTAGAGAGAAAATAGTAGAAGAGAAAAAAAGTTCCCTGAAGGGAAGTATCTACTCGTTAGAAATCGACTGAGAAGTAGAG
>NC_063449.1:2726866-2924209 GCF_020379485.1 Brassica napus | reverse complement strand
GAGGAGAGACCATGCTCGTAGCTCAGGATCAGGACTCCAATGAGGTCTGGATGCCAAGAGGATTCAGTTGGCTTATCGCCACCCCCGAAATGATCCAACACACGAACAATAATTTTGGGGATCGGGAACCACAAATGACAGCGCACTACGAATGCTTCGTAACAGGTAAGTAACCCTCCGGGGGACTACTAGCGTGCTCTCCTTGACGAGGAACCCTGAACTCCACCGCATCCGAAATATGGTAAGAACGACCGCATGAACTCGAGGAATTCACTAGTACTCCTACTTGTGTGCACCTACCTCCACGGGCGATGGTTCATGACCGGAACGATTTTTCTTTGGGAGGCGTGATCGAACCGTAACACGCCACCCACCATGCCTCGTTCTCGGCCGGGGCTACCGAATGAGGAACGAATTCCATCTTTGGCACACGAAGCTCTTCAGAAACGTTCGCGGACAAGGACCCTTTCTTCGAACTCCTCTTCTTACTCGACATCTCGTGTTTTTCTTTTTTTTTTATCAAGAAGGAAATGATAGAGAGAAAGAGAAAGAAGAAAGAATTTTTCAAGAAACCTCTCTATGAGAATGAGTAAGTGTAAAGATTGTGAAGAAATTACCTCCCTTCTTATAGGCATGAGAAATTACTATTTACTTGCGGATTTTTGGACACGAAATTCGCCCAAATACACCAATCTTGTCCGAACTCGCCATACCGCGCATTGGGATCTCACTAGAAATCCACGATCCCAACGAGCTGGGGGGCTAAACTGTTGGGGTCGAAAACGGTTGCGACGAAGTTAACGTCCAAATCCCCGAGAAGAAGAAAACGAAAAAAACTTCTTCGACAAATACTTTTTCGAAATAGATTCTTTCCCTTACGAAAAGCTTTGCGGAGGAAACGCGAGTCATCGGACAAGAGCTTGAAAAGGGTCGCTACGCAGCGACCAAACGCGTGTTCCGCTCGGTTCGCTACGTAGTTACCGAGCTCGAGCCAAAGCTCGGTCGCTACGTAGCGACCGAGCGCCCATTCCACTCGGTCGCTACGTAGCGACCGAGCTCGAGCGGTAGCGACCGAGCTCTTCCGAAACGTCGATACGACATTAGTCTATGCATTCTCGTCTACCCTTCGATGCTATCTCCGAAGACCGTAGCGAATCCATTTCACGATCCCCGCCATTCTAAGTTATCGATCAAACTTTACCGTAAAAACCGCGGAAAGTTCGTTCTTTATCGAAAGAAGCCGTAATAAACGCTTCGAGTCAGAAGACGGCCCAAAGGGACCTAAGACATGACTCGAGGCCCTACTTACGATTTCTTAACGAACAGCCCGTAAGCCGCATGATTGTTTACGCTTGGTTCACAAGGAAAAATAAAAGCCAAGTTTCCGCGGATAAATACGAAATTTTGAAGATAATTACGAAGATCGAAAAAAATAGAATATCTCCATTTTTATGCTATGGCGGCCTAAGGGCAGAAGAGGAAAAGCGTAAACCGACCTAGGAGCCAGTATATAAGGAGTCCTAGGCGAGAGGCATGAGAGGGACTTTTTCAGAGAGAACTTAGCACTTAGAGCGATTTAGGCATATTTCCGTTTTTGTTATTCGAGCTGCGACTCAACTAGGTTTTGCCGTCTTAGGGTTTAGAACAAGGAATCTCGCCGACAGCTCTCGTAGCCCAGGCTCTTACTTTGTTGTAACGCTCAAACGCGAATTCGGAATAAGATCTACTTTGCTCTCTTTTCGATTTCTTATACTTTATCGTTGTCATTATTGTGTTCTGATTGCTTGGCGTGTGGTATTAGCAGATATCCGGGACCTTTGGGAAATTAGGGTTTTCCTAGTTTCCTTATTTAAACGTAAATTGTTAGTGCGAATTTCGGTTCCCACAAGCAGGGGCTTGGTCCCATACCTTCTTCGCAAAAGGGCAAGTGAGAAAGACATGAAGGACAGTTTCATCATATCCACATCGCTTGTAGGTACCGTCTGTCTCCATGCCTCTTTTCTTAAGAAGATCACCCACAGATAGAGCATTACATTTGATCTTCCACAAAAAATGCCTGAGCTTTGGGGAACATTTAACATTCCAAATGCATTGTTTCCAGTTGAAATCTTCAGGGGTTCGGGGAGTGACGTGTAGTTTTGAGAGAGCATACCCTGATTTAGTAGTGTATTCCCCCGACTTCTCGGGTAGCCAAACCCTCTCATCCTGCATCCCCAGCGCACTAGGAACCAGGAGGTTGATCTTGTCTTCGTACTGGTGGAGAATGGTTCGGACCGCACGGGAGTTTCACTCAGCAGATTGTGAAGAGATCAGGTCCGAGACTCTTAGCTCCTGGAGGTTTTCTGGAACTGATCCCTTTGGGCAGAGTTGTTTTGTTGTGGACAGCCAGTTATCCTGCCACACATTTATATTGCAACCATCTCCAACGATCCATCCCACTCCTCTCTTAATGATTTCTCTGCCGGCGAGGATTCCCCTCCCCCCCATGAGAGGCATTCCCCGGTGCTGAACATTTAAGCAGGTTCTCATATTTGCAGTATTTATTTAGAAGTACTTGGCCGAGAAGAGAGTTTGGGTTGCGGAGAAGGCGCCAAGGTATCTTTGCAAGCAAGGCATCGTTAAAGACTTCTATTTCTTTAAACCCGAGTCCTCCTGCGTTCTTTGGGAGTGTGAGATTATCCCAAGCAACCCAACACATTTTCCGGATGTTTGGTTTGAGGTCCCACCAGAATCGATTGAATTTGTTTGCACAAGGATTTGGGAAGTTTGAAGCATGTCAAAGTACAGGAGGGCATAGGTAAATTTCCATTATTCAAACTCCCCTTTAATTAAAGTACACTAAGGTAATTTGGTTCTGCACGAAAAACACTGTACACCAGCTTTTTTTTCACTTTTGGGTATTGAGCTAATATCGACATTCTTTATGTGTTATACACAGATTCACTCCATAATAAAACAAAGACAAATTACAAAAGCGTTCGTTAGCTAATTAGAGTTTTTTAGTTTACGGAAAATATCATATCACATGTATACTTCCATCCCCAGAAACTTGGAAGATTGACACAGAGGACAAGAGCTCAGGTTCCTCTCACACTCCTTACACAAACACATATGCTTACATGGCAACAACAACATACACACCTCCCTCACTCCACAAAACCTGCACATCATCTTACCGTTTCTACGGTTGAAGCAAGAAGCCGTGTCATCCACTTCGCTGTCTCCACATCCTTCAATGCTATCTCTTGGTCGACCGTGAGCTCGCTCCAGATTGTAGTTGAGAGCAGCGACCATGTTCTCGTTGTACTTTGCACGTTGTTGCCATGCCTCAGCTTCCATTGCCAGTTGTTCAATCCGCACCTCGAGTTCCTTGTTCGTTCGGTTTACCATCTCGAGTTCCTCGTCTTTCTCACGGAGCTTCTGGACAACTCTTTCCTCCATGAGGGCCACGGTTTTGTATTGACTCCTCTGGATCTTGTCGAGGACCGCATGGCGTAGTTGGTCTCCCTGTTAAAGATAAAACAAATCAATACATCCTAGAAAGCTACACAATAATAACATGGATTAAGCCGATACAGACCAAACGGATCTAAGCTCGTACAAACTGTCATAAGAGCATTAAACCAACCTTGTAACATATAATTTGTTGAAGCGAACTAACCTGAATCTTGAGAAATCGATCGATTTCTGCATCTTGCCTCTGTAACTCTCGCTCAACATCGTCTCCGACGAGGGGCAACAAAGCAGAGCCGATAGGAGGACTATCGAGTGAGAGACCCAACCCGGTTGAGACAGACCGGCCTTGCCAAAAATCAATTGAAGATATCTGAGAATTGTTCTCGAGGAAGTCCATTTCCTTTACTCTCTTCCGACCAAAGCTGTTCCACTCGACACCGTCGAATTGCACAACCGGTGCAAAACCAGCAACGTGGACTGATCAATTCAAAGGTAAGCCAAACATAATACTTTTAAAACCTAAAAATTAAAAAAAGAAAGGGAGGTGAAATTACAGGGAGGATGCTGAGATTGATCATGGAGACTCGTGGAGCTGTTGAATCCTAATTCAGGAGAAATCTGGCCGCAAAAGTCTCTGAAATTAGGGTTTTATTGTTAAAAACTTTGCAGAATTGGGGCTTTTTCAAAGAAGAAGAAGAAACAAGAGAAGAGAAGAGATTGTTACCTGAAATTCTTGGAGTCTTGTAGGTGACGATCTAAATGGCGAGGAAGAGCCATGGAATGGAATGGCTGGCTAAACTGGCGATAGAAAGAAAAGGGAGAGAAGGAGACGGAACTTTTGGATTCTGAAATTGGAAACTTGTTAAGAGTTTTATTTCTGATTACCTCCCTCCTTTTTCTCTATATCTTTTTTTGCTGCCACATACTTCTGTTTTATTATATTTTCGTCCTATCTATATTCTTAAATCAATTCTTTAGCCCAGTTTTGAACAACTTATGTATATATATATCTTTTTGAACATCAACTTATGCAGCACCGTGCCTGAATAGAGGCAGATAAAGCATGTGCTTTGGGACCAAACAAGATTTATATATTTAGGGAGCCAATTACAACAAAAACTTTACATAGCTTTATTGGTAAAGACCTCAAGATGCATAGTCGAGGTCCTGAGTTCGATTCTTTAATCTGCAGCTGTAACCACTTCTTTGTTTTTTAATTATGAAGAGCTAAAAAGTTTTTTTGTTTGTGGGCCGAAAATTTTCAGGCCCGGCCCTGAACTTATGTGTGTGTGTTTTTATATCAGAAGTGTCTTAATCCGATTATCTGAGAAAATGATCAAGATTGTGTTCAAAATTATCTGGACACCACATCATACGGTACCTATTGTCCCCCCCCCCCCAATGCCCTGAACTTATGTGTGTGTGTTTTTATATCAGAAGTGTCTTAATCCGATTATCTGAGAAAATGATCAAGATTGTGTTCAAAATTATCTGGACACCACATCATACGGTACCTATTGTCGCCCCCCCCCCCCCCAACATTGCTCTGATTAAAAGAAATTGATTTCTGACTTATTTGTCAGATAACTTTTAGGCCGAAAATTTTCAGGCCCGACCCTGAACTTATGTGTGTGTGTTTTATATCAGAAGTGTCTTAATCCGATTATCTGAGAAAATGATCAAGATTGTGTTCAAAATTATCTGGACACCACATCATACGGTACCTATTGTCCCCCCCCCCCCAATGCCCTGAACTTATGTGTGTGTGTTTTTATATCAGAAGTGTCTTAATCCGATTATCTGAGAAAATGATCAAGATTGTGTTCAAAATTATCTGGACACCACATCATACGGTACCTATTGTCGCCCCCCCCCCCCCCCCCCCCAACATTGCTCTGATTAAAAGAAATTGATTTCTGACTTATTTGTCAGATAACTTTTACCAATGTAGCTTGTGAAGTCGGATCTAGTGTCGGACCTGGACCATGCTAGGTGAAACATTCCCAACAGGTCTCCAAATTTTTTGAAAAAAATTACATCCATGTAGGTCTTTAAAAAAAAATTTAGACACCCAAATTTATAAAAAAAAAATTTACATAAAAACAGCCATAGGCCTCCAAAATTTCAGGGATCGGATCTTTACCATGTTGCATCCCATTTTTTTCTTTCTTTTCTCCGGGAGCATATACCAACAATAAATATTCATACATGACCCATGTTATTGCTGAGATGGTTTGTCAGTATAGAGAAAATTGTTTGGGAGAGATTCTTTGGAAAAACCGTTCATGTTTCCAAAAAATTTGTCAACAAGAAAAACAGATGATCTCTTATTTTCATTAGAGCAAGAGTACTAGAAAATATTTGATGACACATGATTGATCTAATATATTGGATCCACTTCTACATATAAAATCAGAACGGAATGGATTGTACGAGATGATGAAAATAAAGATAATATTTTCGCAATGTAGCCACTGTAAATTACCAATTACCAATTTGAATCCTGCATGTGAATAAATTTATTAATGGAAAATTGGGCTGAATAGCTACTAAACAAAGCACAATTAAATATCTAACAACAAAAAAATACTTATATTATTTCTGTAATATATACTAAATTATCCCTAGTATTTAGTTAATGAAAGATCAAAATACATTTCTCTTCTTCGATTATCAACTATAACCACTATTCTCTCATCACCATCACCTTGTCACCGTTGCAATACAATCATCACCAACTCTATACTGTGTTTTGTATTTATCGTCTCCTTAGACACCACATCTTTTCTATAATCAATGTCCATTTTTCATAATCATTACGACTTCATTCATATTCACATTCATCACTGAGTCACCACAACCACCTCCAAATCCATAATATCTGCTACATATATCGTTTTTACTGCTACATACGCGCTTCTAAAATCTACAGACCACAACGGCATTACGGTTAAGGCGTTCTCGTTTATACTGTAAATTCCCAGTTGTACTTCATATCATGTACTATGTCCATATTTAATATTTGGGTTACGGTTTATATTTCCTTTTAGGGTTTAGTGATTAGTGTTTTGGGTTTAGTTTATGGAATGTTTGGGTTGACGTTGGGGTAAGCATTACCTCCAACATTTCAAAATTGGAACAATACGTAATATGCTATTTAGTTTGTTACTATTCTATTTTGATAATGATTCATATTATGTACTATGTGTATATTTTGATATTTGGGTTAGAGTTTATATTTTCTTTTAGGGTTTACCTCATTCCCTGCAATTATATATATTTCAAAATTTGAACAATATGTACTATGCTATTTGTTTGTTACTATTCTATTTGCATATTTTGATATTTGGATTTAGGGTTTATATTTGTTTTTAGGGTTTAGTGATTATGTACTATATTACTAAATTGTCTGCCATAAAAGTTATGTTTTATGCTATTTGTTAATTTTGGACATACATAGTATTATATATTTAAACCATTTTATATTTTAATTAATATAAATTATAGCGTTTAGGATGTTCTACTCTATTTATGTAATACCACAATAAATCACCATCATCATCGAAGCCATAAACACAATCACTCCAACAACAATTTTTTATTTTGTTTTTCATTTAAGTGACAGATACTTTTACCGTCGACCAGCTTAGAAAAAGGATAAAACCGGAAGAAAAAGAAAAAAATGCTAGGAGATCTAATAATATCAACATCAATGCTATATTACTAACTACACAAATTAACCCTTTATTAATCAGATTGTCATGTATGAATTGCTCGTAATAAACCAAATTTAAAATAAACAAAAAAAAGAAATAAACCAAATTTGTCTTGGTGTTGTGTAAAGAACATTCATTATCCCAATTCGAAGTACAAAGGTAGGGAAAAATAAGTTTATGTATTTAGGAAATATTTTACAACAAAAAGCATATGAGTGACGTCTTAATCCTACGCGTTCCTCTCTTCTCTTTCTCTCTCTCGTTTTAACTTTCCGCGTCGACAGGAGGCTCACCGGCTTCCGACGTCCTATGATGCACCGTGTTAAAACCACTCCAATGGTTTACTATTTTTATTTTAAAATAGATTAAATCTATAATAGAGTTAAGTTATACTCCAATGATACTCTAGTTTAGAGAAAAAAATAGAGTGATGAAAAAAAAAAATTATTCTATTTATAGAGTAAACTCATTTTTACTGTATTATAAACTGAAAATAGAATACAGTTGGAGCATATTTACTCTACACCCTGCTTTAGAGTAAAATATAGAGTACCAAATGGAGATTTTCTTAGAGGTCTCCTCCCCCGTTTTCGTTCGGATATGTACTTACTAATGGAAGAAACAAGGTTTGGTTGTCAATAGAGGCTTATCAACATCTTTCACTGAACTCGGGTAGGTCAATGTGCGGTAGTCCTCCATGTCAGATTCGGGGTTTTGTTGGGTCGTCGGAGTCAAAAGAAAGACAGAGCTCTGCCTGAAAAGCTACAAGTCATTCATCGAGATATAGGGTTTCTTCTCTGATTGTTGTGAAGGAATCCAACGACAGCGGGTTAGGTTAACCTATGGGGGTGGCGGTTCTTCTCGGATCTGTTTACCATAAGCAAACGCTTTTTGACTGGATTGATCTTGTAGATGGGTGCGTCTTCGTGATGCTGCAGCGGCTAAGGTAAATGGTAGCGGCAAAGGTAGGTTTAAGAGTCGACTCTTTTTTAGAGTGCAGCGTTTAGTGGCTGTGGCACACTTCCATGGGAGACCGCTAGGTTTTCTGTGTGCCCATATGTGTGCTGGTTCAGACACTTAGAAACGCGAAGCCCGGTGAACTTGCCTTACAGTCTCCTCTGTTTCATCGGAGTGGGGAGCTCCACCCTCCCTCCATCTTTTTACCCACGCGGAATTCATCCTCTCCTTTGCTTATACTGTTTTTATTGTCTTAGTGGGTTTTATGTTGTAATAGAGTCGCTACTTTCCACCCTTGTAACTGTTTGGGTTCCCTTTTTTTCTTTTGCTAAAAGGTTAATATTCACATATATGAAATGTTAGATTTTACAACTCGTAATCTAAGGCAAATCCACTTTAGCAAAAAAAAAAAATTAAAAACAAAGTGGAAATAAAGAAAGGAAGAGAAAGAGAGAGAGATATCTCAACCGAAGGGCCATTAAGGAGCTAAAGTGTTTTTATCTGCAGCAATCAGTACCGGCTTTACACATGTGATGGGAGTGCTTTTGCACTAGGTCCTTTTTCAGTAATTTTCTGTAAGGAACTAGGGTCTTGTTTTGCAAAAAAAACATACATAGTTAGGGTCCTAATTTTAGATTTATAAAAGTATAACAACAATTTTGAGAGAAACGTTTTTGAGCACAAGGCCATTAACTGATAAGCCGGCCCTGGCAGTAATGGTGCAACGAACGTTAGGGTCAATAAACCGCAAGACCTTATCTGTGTGAATATAGATCTGATTATGAAGCGCATTGTTGTGCTGAATGTCTAGATGATTAACTTCATGGAATATCTGAATGTCTGGATGATTTCTCGACTTGGTCTGGGTTGGAAATGAACCGAGAAAATACTGAGATTTTTACTGTTGGATTGAACCAAAGTGAATCCTTAGCCATTGATTGCTTCGGATGCTCTACTTGTACTCTCCCAATATGGTATTATCTAGGATTGTCTCTCATGAACAGAAAATTGAAGATATCAGAAAATGCAGCTTTATTAAACAACATCACATCCAAATTTAATATGTGGACACCCATGACACTATCTTTCTCTGGTCGTTTACGGTTGCTCTTCTTGGTCATTGCTGGTTTTGTATGCTTTTGGATCTCAATTTTTGTGCTGCCCAAAAGATGCATTGTTCGAATTGAATGAATGTGCCCTCCCTTCTTTTGGTCATGTAATATTGACACATCCAGAGTGGTTAAAGCAGTGTGGACAACGGTCTGCCTACCAAAGGAAGGTGGTCTCGGTATGAGCGGTATGAGAATCTCTAAGTTTAGAATCGTGTATTATAACTTGAACTCTGTCCGGTGTCCCATTTACTGAGATGATTAATATTAAAAGAAAAACGTAAGTTTTATTTAGTTTTGTTTAGAAAGACTAATGACATTTTGGTTGAAGTAAAGATTAAGGAAACATAAGATTTGGTTGATATATAAGAAGTATTGTCATCGAGAAAAGTAAGAGAGAGAAAAGCAGAGAAAAAAGTAGATCGAGATCTTCCCTCTCCGGTGTCCGACGATCTTTGCTGGCGCCGTGAGAGGGTGGGTTACTGTCTTTTGTTCTGATTTAGGAGGCATGAAGATTGTGATTTTCTGGTGAGTCGCGTTTGGATTGGTTTGTTTATGTCGGTTCCTATCTAGTTTCTGGTACGCGGTGGTTGTACTCAGCCGGTTCAGATGTGGATGCTTAAGTTTTCTCGGATCTGGTCAGACAACCTTCCAAGCGAGGCATCAGAGGTCATAGGTCTTCCTATCATCTTCACTGCCTTTTGTCCTTTGCGTTCTTTTAGTGAGAAGAACTCTTATTTCTTTAAAACGGCCGGTTATCTTCTCCGGCGACCTGGCTTCCGTGTATCGGGCTTCGACTCTGGCTTATGGTGGCTACTTTAGCATTGTAAGGCTGGCTTTTGGCTTCTGTCTCGGATACAATTGCCTAAATATGTGTTTATTACTGCGGGATCCTATTTCAGGTTCGTTCCCGGTGGATTAGCGGATTTGAAATTACGCCGGTCACTTTCTAGTCATGAAGTTCGATGGTGCTCTTGATTCAGGTAACACGCTAAAGGTTAACGCATGGATGTGGGTTGAATGGATTGCGTTGGGCTTTATTTTGTTTGGAATTTATGGGCCTCTTTGTTTAATGTTCGTTTTGTTGCTAGCCGAGATTTATGGACTTTGTATTTGTATAACTTCGGTCGGTTTATGGGCTTTAGCCTCGTAATAATATAGATGACAAAAAAAAAAAGTATTGTCATCATTGCATCGAAACAAATAAATAAAATGTGATACCTCGTGTCCAGTGCGATGTCCACACAATTACAAATTATAAATTCTTCACAGATAAAAAAAAAAAATTAAGTATCGAAAACCAACCACTCAAGTAAATTAAAGCCACCGACAATGGTTCTTTCCTTCAGGCACCTTTCACGCGCTGCCCAGACAACCCAAAATACTGCCCGTATAGCTGTAATCAGGTTACCCTATACGACATGTTTTTTCCTCACTAAAAATGATTTTTTATTCTTCTTCTTCAAACGGTAGTGACGGTGCAATTCTTGGTGATAGGTATATGCTTATTGAGATTCTTGTGTTCGAAGTTGATGTCACACTCGATTTTCTTGAGGAACTTGGGCTTCACTAACCTCCCCAACACGTAAGCTCGTGATCGAACAACGAAACTGAGCTTCATGGGCACGGGTGCAGGAGGTGCGGGCGGGTCAGGAATAACAACTGGAGCTCCTTTCTTCTTCCTTTTAGGTTTGGGAAGTGGAGCTGGAGGCGCTGGCGGTATCAATGTCGCGCCACTTCCGTATAACGGAATCCTCTCTCCAATCACATGTACCAATACCGTTCTTTGGCTCTTCCTCGACTGATAAAACTTCTTAATCTGCAAATATCACAAAGCCAAAAGAAAAAGAAAAACATCAGAACCTAATATGGCCGCGCAAACAATTGTATGTGTTGCTAATCTCAAATTTTATTGGATGTTAAAAAAAAAAGAAACAACTTTGGGATTTTTATTGCAGATTGTCCCGAACAGATCTAAAACTGAACTAAAAACACTTGCAAGTCCTAAAAATTCTCAATCCGACGAGAACATCCGAACCCGACCCAAAAAAAATCTAATACTGGCATTGATTAGGACTTACAGATCCGGAGCCTATTTTCATCTGAGAGAAACTGAGATCGACTGGAGTTGAAGTTACATGCACACCAAAGAAAGTTCCTGTGTTTCGATACAACATCCTCAGAGTCGCGTTCATAGTGATCATGTCCGTTCCTACACCACCAGCATCTTGACCAGCTTGGATCTTGAGCGTCTCGAATGTTATACTCTGCAAAGTTCAGATCTGAGAATACGAATTCTTGAATCAGATTTTAAATCTAAGAGTTGAGATGGGAACACTAACCTTGACAGTTATCTTTGGTTTCTGAGGTTTAGCAGCTCCGTAAAGAATCAAAGAGAAGAGACCGAAGAGCATGAAGAACCCAACGATGAAGGCCAAGACATAGCACCGACGAGGCACACCGCGATCTCTCTCGCCGTCACCTAACAACCCTTCTTCTTCGATCATCGCACACTCTTTCCACTGCTTCTCTCCGCCGTGTCCTTTCCGCTTCGAGCCGTCGTTGACTTTCCGAGACCCGGGTTTCAAAGACCCGGAGAATCGGGTTGAGGAGGATTCTCCTGAGTGGCGGCCCATGGATGATTGAGAATGCGGCGGAGATCCCATCGGACTAAGTACCGGCGTTGAGTGGAAGGAGGTCGCTGTTTTCTCTCCGTCGTGAGAGTCACGAGACGGTGATTGGACATAGTAGACTGGCCGACGTGGAGATCTGGCTGGTGACGACGCCGCGATGCTCGTCACCTCGGAATCTGTTTTGGCGTGCATCGTGGACTTGGAAGCTGGGAAGAGCAAAAGATTCTTCCTCTGGGCACTCAAATTCGAGGGAGGAGAAAAGGGAAGGGAAGGTGAGTAAATGTAACGATGACTCAATGTGTGGCTTTGTAATATTACCAAACGCGCTCGCAATTATACAACTGTGGACTTTTTATTATGTCTCAAACTAAATTTAATCAGCATAAAAAACATTATTTTTAATTCAAAACCATCCTCCAAAACACAACTGTTTTCATTTATTTATTTTTTTGTTTTTTTTGCTTGTTAGTAAGATTTTCTCTTTATATAGGGATCGAGAAGCTTTTGCTCAATCGCATTCGGTCTTGCGTAGTTGTTTGTCAACCGTCTTCTTCTTCGGCTACTCGGGTGGAAAACTGTTGTCTCGTGGCTTTCATTAGTTGAAGCTTATTCTTAAGTCGCAGATGTTCATGGTTCTTGGTCGGAACTTATTATGGAGCTTTTCTCGCACATCAATAAATCGCGCGTCAATGTTTTTTCGCTTATACTGGCTTTTCCATCCATCTTGCTTCTCACCTTTGATGTTGTGTTGTGTGATCCAGAAGGTCTTAGTGATCTTTACTCCCTTTGTTTTAGTTTAATTGATGTTATCATTGTGTTTTTATCCTTGGCTCTGGGTGGTATCGTTTACCACGCCGGCTTATAACTCTGGAAAGGTGTTGTACCTTTGCCAGCTTTGTGTGTAGTCTTTCGGTTGAATGGAATATAATCTGCTAGATGAAAAGAAAAAATATGGTCGGCACAATTGATCTAAGTAAGCGATACCAAACCATTTGTTTGTCAGCGATATAGAACTTGTTAAAGTATCTACAATCTCACTCTCTTTTCTAATTTAAAATAAAGTTTAGAGTAAAAATTTCTAATATATGTGTTCACTTTGTAACAAAGTAAACAATATATAGAGTAATTAATTTATTTATTTTTGTTTCTAATTTTTTGTTTTTTAAAAATAGAATAACTCTGTAATGAAGTTATAATGATTGGAAATGGTGTTAGTAGATGTGTAAAACAATATTTATATTACTTTGCTCATTTTTTTGCTAAACAATAACAGTGATATTTTTATTGATGAATACCATCTAACAATACTAAAAGCAGGATATCAAACCCTCTAAAGTTGTCCACGTCAGCTGAAAAAATCATCCAATCAGAATGTTTCAATATGCCATGTCATTTCATCCTTCATTCGATACATCTTACAATCGGGCCATTCATGTGGGCTTTGAATTGGACCATTTCAAGCCCATCTCTCATCGCAAATCGTTTCCGACTCTTCGCCTTCGCTTTCACCGTTTCGTCGTTTCAACGTTATGCAATTCGCCATTATCAATCCACTCTTAAAACATTCAATTATGTTTTCTATTCATTTCTTCGTGATTTCGTTTCACCTTCTTTGTTTCTCTTCCTATATAAGTTTCTTCATCTAATCTTACATCCAACTAAAATCTACAACCCCACAAAAGAATATAAAAGCTTTGGCCATGGGATCTTTTAAAGCCACCGGAAAATTTCCCTTTATTCTATATTTTGCAATTTTTGATTGGATCAAGATGCTGATGGGTTTTGAAATCGTTCACAAACTCAATCTCTGTTTGTTGGTAGTTCTAGAACATTTGGAGCTGTTGAAGTTCTTGCTGTGGTGATATGAAGGCTCCTCCTCTAACACTTCTTCATCCCACCATATCCGCCCTCTACCAAACGCAATTTCTTGAAATGTAAAGGTATAGATTATTTTAGAATTTAGAGATAACCTTCTGGGTTTTTGTTTCGAAAATTTGGTTCTAGATCAATTCTTCAAAGATGCACCTTTGGGCTATATAGTTTACAAATCATGGTTCCTCTTTTAATTGTTTTCAGCATCTTCGAAGATAATATGATGTCTTGGAATCGGTTTCGTCCCAAAAGGTTCGAGATTTTTTATTACCAATTATTATAAATAGCTGTAACTATGAACCAGTAAGAATCATATTACATAAAAAAAATCTTGCTTTAGTTAGGAGTCTATGAACAAGTTTTGTCTTTTTCCATCTATATTGGAGTTCCCATGATACAAAGATATTTTTATGCTTGGTTAATTCTTTTTTTTAATCTGAATGTTTTCATGCATTAGCTGCAAGTTGTAGCATAGGTTTCTTTTCACCAAATGGCGCTTAGAGGAGTATTTCAGCAAAAAAAACTGGTAGTGAGCTGTACACCAGTTCCTAAGCGTAACCTAATTCAATATCTTCTTTGCATAATTCATTAAGTCTCTTAAAGTGGCAGAAATATAAAGAAAAGTTGATGATGTGGATCCCAAGTTCAACTTGCATTCTCCTGCCGGTGTAGGATGTATTTATGAAGGGCAGTTCAAGAGGCCTTAGAGAAAATCACAATACAGCATATGCAGCTAAGCGGGGCTAAGGGAGGTTGCAAACAAAATTTGGGTATAATGCTGAGCAATTGGGCGTTGCATTGTCCCTAAAAATCTGGTCAGTGTGCTTTTATACTTTTGGTATGTATTTTGTATGGATGACAATTCTAATGCTGCTTGAGTTGAAGGTTGATGAGCTTGAAGATGCAAAGGAGGCACCAGAGGAGAAGGCATTGAACTTTGTGTGTGCAATGTTGGAAAATCCTTAAGCTGTTCTTCAGGGTTCACGGCATATGGTATGACTCTGCAAACAAATTCATATTATAGACTGTTAAGCTGGATTTAGTACTACAAGAACTGTCCTCGCATCAAGGCTGAGATACTTCTTATTTTTCTTTGTCAGGCTGCAGTTGAGATAAATTGCGAGCAATCAGTCAAAAAATAGGTATGTTGCATTTATATGGAGAATGCAGTAGTTTCAACAAGTTCAACATGGTGATGGAGTAATAGACTTTTTCCATCAGTTTTTGGAGTTTAGTGGTAACGTGAAAAGCCATTTAGAAAGCTTGAGTGTGTGAAATGGCTTCTCATCCAGAAAGCAGAAGAGAAGAAACGTCTTCAAGTCACTTTCAATCTGCCTGAAAATTGCATGAATAGGCTAATTAGTGAACTCAGTGAACACTATCCAAGTGTTGGTACAGTAAGTATGCTCAACTCTGGAATGAGCAATACAGGATGATGCACTTCATAATTTTATTTTGCCATCAATGGAAAAAGAAGCAAGATCCTTGCTAACTAGCAGAGCGAAGAGTCGGCTGCTTTCAGAGTTTGGACAGGTTTTGTAGAACAAGGTGTCTGCAGGTCCATATCAAAAGAATGGAATGTACATTAGCTCATTAACTCAGATCAGGAAGCTGCACTACTTCATGTTGATTCAGTTTCAGTCAGAATATTAGTGATCATTGAAGAGCTCGACACTACTATTTTACCGGTGACCCGTCAGGTATCTTAATTTAATATCATTAATACTTGGATTTATTGATTCTTTAAATATGAAAACGGTCAACTTTCATCTACTTCTAATTTGTTGGCAGTGTCGTACGGTATATATTTAATCTGTGTAACTTATTTTGACTTAGAATTGTTAAAGTTTTATAATGATAACTCCTAGGCTTTACCTACGATCTTTCCTTTTCTTTCCATTTTCAAATATTATTTTTCCTACTCTCACAAAAAAAAACCCACTAATTTTATTATAAAACATGATTTTGTAATTCTAAAAATTCCCAAAAATTCAATCCTTAGAAATAAAAAATAGATCAGGTCATCTGATTAGAATACTAAAAACAATTGAGTAGAAAACAAAACAAAAAGTGAAATAATAAAGATTAGCATAACAAAATATATCTAAATTAAAAAAAATAAGACATATATATTTATACATAAATTCTATAAAATGAAATAATTAAGTGGACAATTTCAATCAATTAAAATAATACATATATTTATTTTAATAATAAACTGTTATTCATTTTTATAAAAAGACTATTCAAATTAAAATATTAAAACTACGTGAAATAAGCAAGGAAATAATAATAAAAGTATCAAAGTAATATTATTAAAAATAAATAAAATAATAAAACCAATGGGTAGTGAAGATAAAATCTTATATATACTAGGAGTTGATTTAGTTTCTCTGGTATATGCCACATAGGCAAAAACTAACCAATAAAATCATAAAAATAATATGTTATGTATATTAATAAAAGATTAAAGCAATTATGTCAAATTAATATCTTAGATTTCTTTTCTAAATCTAAATATCAATCAATACAAACAAATAAAATTATCTTATATCTAGATAAATATGTGTTTAGTAAAAAACAATTTTAATAAGTAACATACAAATAACAAAACATTTTTTCAACAATGTGTACGCATAAAAAAAGCACAAAATGATGGAGATCAAATAATCTAGAAATCTATGAAAATATATTGAAAATGATTTTAGTAATCTATAAAAATATTTGAATATATCACATTTTATATTAACTGAGAGATAAAATACACAAAAAGATAAACAATGATTTATCAACCAAAACGTCAGAGTTTAATGTATGTTTTGTACTCCATCCGTTTCATAAAGAATGTAATTGACATTTTTCATATAAACTAAGAAAATAATTGAAATGCATTTAATTTCTTATTAGTTACACCTATTCAACCAATAGTATTTTAGACAAATAAATTATTTATAAAACCAATGCATTTGTAATTAATATTAAACTGAAAGTTGTATTGAAATTCTAAAATGACATTTTTTTGTAATAAAAAAATGTTAAAATGACACTTAATATAAAACATAGAGAGTATTAACTTCTTCTTTTTTTTTCTTAAAATATTGTATTAACTTTCTAAGGTAATATGTAGTTCTACACTTCCAAATTTAATGTTATAACCAAAATCTACATATTTGTGATCTAATTTCTCACATTAATTATATAGTTACATTTGATTTATCATAAATTAACAACTATGCCTTTTTTTTTGACAACATCAACTAAAAACTAACTAGAAACTCCAACCGGTCTAGCAAGCCAAACCGGTGGGACTGAATCGACATAAAGCAAAGCTGAAGGAGAACTCCTCGCACCGCGTATAAGCTTATCCGCCAAGGTATTTTGTGCCCTTAGGATATGTCTGATCCGGAACAAATATATTGAACAACAAGGAACAATCCTTAAATATATAAATGTCAGAAAAATATTTTCAATTAACTATGTACGATATTGTTTTTTTGATAAATAACGTAAATAACACATGCAAATTTATACTCAGTTCAACATTATTAACAAATTCATTTTCAAGAACTTCATAAATATTATTCAAAACGTTTAAGATTTTTTTTAAAGTAGAATACAAAAAAAACATTGGTAGTACATTAACGACGCGACAAATAAGAAGAAAAGAACATAAAAATTACATTATCAACTTTGTGGTGTTAATCGTGTCACTTATTTTTGGTTTCATATATTGTAAAACTAATTTATAAAAACAAAAGCTTTTTACTGAAAGAATCAAAAACTATAAAGTCATATTCTTAGTTTACAGAAGAAAAACGTAAACAATTATACAAATATTCAGTAAAACTGGTATAAGTATAATTATCAATATGTTTACAAAATAAATACAAATTCAAGCACAAAATTTCACCTACTAATTTTAAATTAACAAATTAAAAGTACATGAGTGTTCGCCATCCTGTGATGTCACAAATGCCCCTCCATTCAGTTACTAAAAGGTTTTTTTTTAAACAGATGTCTTTGAGTTCTCTCTGTTGATACTATATGATGTGCACAATAAAAGCCAAAAAAGTGAACCTATTGGGGAAAAACCATACAAAAATATATGTTGTAGAACATTATTATGATCTTGATTTTTTTATCTGGAATTCGTTTCGCCCCATGAAACATGATTATCATGATAGTTCTATATTTCATACATACAACTGATTTTCTTTCCACAGTTAATATATTTGTCGGATGTTGAGCATTACATCCATATAGATTTTCTAAAATCATACTCCATCTGTTAAATGACGTTTAAGATTATCTCACACATATTAAAAATAACTAAATTTTCTGTTATATCCCTAATTAATATACTATTTTGTTTGTATTTGATAATTAATAAAGTAAGAGAACATGAATAAACTAAAAATAATAAATATCTACATAGAAAATATAAAACGATACTTATAATGACACAAACTTTTAACTTCAAAACGACAATTAATATAAAACAGAGAGAGTATAATGAAAAGTCAGACAGATAAAAAAATACAATTTATAAAACCACAAATAAAAATGGAAACTCAGTACTGATCCTAAAACCAGAAACAATTTAAATAATTTATGAATCAAACAGTTTTATATAGTGCCAACTCAAATAGGTAAAGATGAGAAATCGGATTACAACTAAGACTTAATTTTTTTTTTTTGGTTATTTCTATTTGACATATATTTTAGATATTAAAAACAATGGTTTAGTTTTAAATAGTTTGAAAAATCATAAATTATTTTATTTTGCAATGCAGTAATATTATACATGTATACATACTCACATAAAATAGTATATTAATTTATATTTACTTAAAACTTGCGGAATAACCCGGGCGTAGCCCGGGAAAGGTTCTTGTTACTATAAAATTAGGTAAATTCACGTTCATTGTTGTGACAAATTACAAAAGAATATATAGGAAAGATACTGCAAATAATATAAGTCATGTACGTTGAATTAGAAGAAAAAAAACAGATTAGTTGTTGTGTTAGGTATTCACATGATATTTAAACATATATATAATCTATGTAAGTGTTAGCTGATGAAAATGAAACAAATTAAGCCGGCAAAAAAATAGAAACAAATTAAATTCCATATATATATATATGTGCCACTGTTAAATTCCATATATATCTATGAGAAAAATATAAAAATAGCACTAAATCAAGTTTTTGTTTCCAAACTAGCACTTCAGGTCAAAAGTCACAAAAATAACACTTAATGTTTTATCAAAAGTCACAAACTTAAGGTTTATAGTTAAAGAGTGGGGTTTAGGATTTAGGGTTTAGGGTTTAGGGTTTAGAGTTGAGAAATGAGGTTTTGGGGATAAGATTTCAAATTTTGAAAAATAAAAAAATTAAAACTTTCAGAGGATAAACTTAGAAAGGTGCTATTTTGGTCATTTTAGTTTTTGAGTGCTATTTTTGTGATATAAACTTAGAAATGTGCTATTTTGGAGATTTGCCCTATATCTATCTATATATATTTATATAAAGTATGGTTTGCTCTCTCCTGAGGTATGCTACCTATGATTCCACGTCATAAGCTCATGCTCTGTGGTGACGACACGTGTCTGTTTAATTTAAACGGCGCTTTTTATGTGTTTCGGTGTTTTAAGTTGGGCAAATCTCCAAAATAGCACTTTTCTAAGTTTATATCACAAAAATAGCACTCAAAAACTAAAATGACCAAAATAGCACATTTCTACGTTTATCCTTTGAAAATTTGAATTTTTTTATTTTTCAAAATTTGAAATCTAATCCCCAAAACCTCATTTCTCAACTCTAAACCCTAAACTCTAAACCCTAAACCCTAAACCCTAAACCCTAAACCCTAAACTCTAAACCCTAAACCCAAAACCCTAAACCCTAAAATTTAAACCCTAAACCCTAAACTCTAAACCCTAAACCCTAAACCCTAAATCCTAAACCCCAACCTTTAACTCTAAACCCTAAGTTTGTGACTTTTGATAAAACATTAAGTGCTATATTTTTTTGTGACTTTTGAACTTGAATGCTAGTTTGGGAACAAAAACTCGATTTAGTGCTATTTTTGTCTTTTTCTCTTTTAAGTCTGTGCCTCATATTGTCTTTCTAGAAAGCCGGCCCAATTTGTTAATCACTAATGTTCATGATCGGCATCGTTTCGTGAGTTAGGGTTACACCATAGTCATCCATATCCGCCATTAGAGACGTGGTTCAAGGTTCCACCACAATCTTCTAAATCAGCCATTAGAGAGATTGACGATTCGGTTGTTTTGGTTTGATTAAGTCCTTTCATTCTGAAAACTCCTTGAAATCAAATATACGTGTGGAGTCTCTATGTCGGTCTTCTTCATGACGTTTCGTTTCTGATTCATCTGTTACATTACAGGATTAGCTGATTCGTCGCCATTAACAATGTTTTTATTCCTTGGATCCACACTAGCCACGATCTCTCATTCAACACTTCTTATCTCTCTCTCAGGCGGTGAAACTTCACCTATAAAAACGTATATGTCTTCTTCCCATAAACATCATCCTCACGAATCCTATTACAATAGAAACTTTGGTCTTAGTATAATGGGTAACTCATCTACCATTTTTTCTGATCTGAAGTCCGGACGTTGTTCATCCACTGTGGAGGTCCGGCGTCTGTTGGGATTCACGGCGTTGAGGATTTTCTAAGCTGATCGGTATAAAAAAGTCAACCGACGGAGGAAAACCAGGCTTAGATAATGGCGTCACTCTCCAAAGTGATATCTCTTTTCGGCAGATCTTAAACTAGACAACGAGCTCGCGAGACGACAAAAACTCGAGGTGGAGTAAGAGATTGGAAACAGAGAAGATAGGAATAGAAGGAACATTCATATCCGTTGTGTTAAAGAGACATAAACAGAGTAGTGCGGTTGATCTGCATCTAGAATTTATTTCCCGGCACCAGTCCATCGGCGTACTCCTTAATCACGCAACTACAGTCAGACAACAAAAAAACGGTTTGTCTTCTACAGCTAATGGAAGAGCCACAACCAGTCGTCAACGATAAACTTCGCACCGTCACCACCTGTCTCCTATGCGAAGTCGTTCATGTCGTTCATGTCTTCTCATAAATGTTACACCAAGAGCAACCAGATATCATCAGGATTCGTGATCACTAACGCTTCGTCTCAGGTCTCGGTTCGAGGGGTAAGCCTCTGTTTTAATATCAGTTTTAGTGAAAGAGAAGTATTATATCGATCCAATAGGTGTACTCATCTTCGTGCAAAGAAAAGGTTAATATCTTAATATCCCAAACTAATCTTTATTATTAAATCTAAATCTTAAAGACTTAAACAATCATATTGTTTCATAAATGGTAATTTGAAAAAACAAGAAATCTAGAATGAAAAGAGTTATCAGGGTTCCTGCCGTAAGCAGCAATGAAATAATTGTTTCATCCTCAGTTAGTCTTCCACATTCGTTTTTGATCTTTTGATATTATCGTTTCTTTGTTTTGTCTGTGTAGGAATGCTTAATAGATTCGATTTCCTATTTCTATTATAAGTTTATTAGCTTTATTATATTTTGATGATTCTATTGCTCACGAGGACTGTGAGAGATGAGAGAGATTGGTGACAAATATACACATTGATTGATATGCAATATATATATGATTGTAATTCACGCCGTACTTTGGGTTTATTTTGCTTCGAGGTCGTCTTTTCCTAATGCTACTACATCTTGGACACATTTTTATATCAACAAAGACTGCCTAGCAATCGGGCCTCGTGGTCCGGTGGTAAAGGAACCTCGGCTGAGGTGCCCGCCATCACGACTTCGAGCCCCAGCCACAGCGGATTTAACATCCCTTCCGTTGGGGCGCTGGACCCCCTACGGGGATAGTTGGGAATGTGACTGCCCATATACCAGAATTATAAAAAAAAAAAAAAAAAAAGACTGCGTAGCTAGCCAAAACTTCCTTGAAAAGTAAGTATTTGTCTCAAGATTTTACAAGTAGCCAATTATCATACTAACGTTCCTTGCCTTTGACCATTTATATTCAACAGGAAGTGCGTTAATAAGGAGGGCTCAATTTGTTCTGCAACCAAATATGGGGGTATCCAGAAATTTGAAAGTCTAAAGAGCTTAAAGCATACGTACTAATTTCATAGCCACAGAGCGTACTGGAACTCATCCCCTGCTTTGTAAGTCATTTACATCTCCCCTCTTATATTTTTTTAGTGTGCTGGGAGATGATAATATGCTCTTGATGACATGCTTGGAGCTGACGCGGTGAAAATTAACCCTACTGATGGGTTTATAATTGGATCCCCTGAGAAAACAGCTGAGGGAGATGCTGCTGAAATGCTTGACGGAAGTGCTGTCGAGCCTGCTCTTCCACCTATTGAACCTGTCTCAGGTGGATCACAACAGCTGAGAATGGACCATTAATGGAGGAGAATCAGAAAGGGAAAAATCCATGCATTACTCAACGTCAATGCCTAAGAACCCTAGCTCAAGCCGAAGACCCATGGACCTTAGCTAAATATGTATTGACACTGCTCTCCTATTTTGCTCCCTTTGCAATATACCATCAGTATTTACAGGTAGTATCATACGAAGAAAGTTTTTCATTGTGTGGTCTACATGTTGTTTAGCATATTCTTTGTTTTTTATGGTTTTCTGTTTAAGGCTTTTTACAGCAAATGTTACATTTCTCAGATTAATAAATAATTATTCCTCACATACGTCCCTTATCCTAATACACAATATGTCGACGCTTTAGCAAGTCATGTGTAAAACTCCACTATAACAGCTATAAACATGCTTCGTAGAAACTTGTATCATATACTACTAAAATGGTTTTTTTTTCCGGTTGCCGTTCGCCCTAGCGCCGTTTCTCCCAGCCACAATTCCCGAGGCCGATCTGCTTTCAATCCTCTCCGACGCCGGAGGAGCTCGAGCTCGCCGGCGTCGGGACTCTTCATCCCGTCCTTGCTCATCTGCTGTTTCGCTGGTCCGTTTTTCCTCTGCTCTGCTCGTCGACTCTGGTCCAACTACGATGGAGCCCCCTCGCCCCGTCTCTGTTCTTACACCACCTGTTTCTCCGCTCCACCCCTCACCGTGTTCTTCTCGTGAAGCTCTGCGTTACTCAGTCGCCGGCTCCGACGAACAAACTGATTCTGTCATACTCCTGCTCGATCCTTCTCCTTTTGTAGTACTGAGTTTTCTCTCTCGAGTGAACTTGTTCTCAGTGAGGTCTTTGAAGAGTAATCCCAGATCTATGGTCACAGAAGACTTTGTGAGGTCTTTGAAGAGTAGTCTCAGATCTATGGTCAAAGAAGGCTTTCCCTTCCACACCAGTCCGGCGAAGAACATCCTAATTGAATGGTACGTGTCAAACCCAGCCTTAAGGGCTCTGATTTCTCTGCAAGATTTGTTAGGGACTGCGAAGATCTTGGTTGAGGAAAGAATCGTCGCCATACTAGTCTCTCTCCAGTACAGCACAAACCAAAACTTTGAGGACAGGCTGTTGTTAGTGAATGTATTGGTGGTGACTGGTTTAGACAAGGTTCAGCTCTCACTCCGACAAAATAAATCTGTATTCACTGCCAAACCGTGTGTTCGGTATCTGCTACTCCTCCATACTTTCACCTCATTGCCCCAGCTTCTACGGTTCATCAACTTCTATGTGTCCTGGCCTACAACAACGTTGAGCCACACCGGACGTGGAGAGATGGCTTTGACATCCATACCGTGCTCGTTAGTGTCAACTCCATATATGGAGTCAGAGAAGATATTTGTCCCAATCGTCTCAGCGCCCTTCTCACTGAACAACATGCTCTTCCAAACTTATGAGATTCACCTAGTCTTTTTGGAGAGCATTGTCGGACGATCACCGGATGCTCCATTCTTGCGCCTACAATGTATGGTCATTGATTGTTTAAGGAAAGCAATGCCAGTCATCATTTCCACTGAGCCCAAAACTGTCACGATGAGTCTCCTAAAAGAGTACTCTAGAACCGGAGTTTATGGCTCAACGCTCCTTGACCAAGCCACCTTAATGGAGTATTATTACCTTCTCTCCGATCAAGCCTGCAAGCGAGCCTCAACATCTCATAACTGTCTCAAGTATGCATCTTGGTCTCGAGGTCTCCTACCTTATGCTCCTTTGATCTTGAATTTGCTTTCAAGCAAGAGCTGGTTATTTTCAGTGGCGGTATGCAACTGCTCCCAAAACCTTCGTGGGTATTTCAACGTCGATCATTCCGACTATAATTTGTTCTCTCCAAGAACAGTTTCATGGATTCAAGTGAAGTGTCTCTACGGGTCATTTTACTCCTTGAACACATCTATCGTTTTCTTTGTTGTAGTTTCCTTCTGTTTTCGTCTTCCCATTGAGTTTTCCTCCGGATGTAATCGTCTTAGCTCGTTTAACATTTAGATTAATATAATCAGTTTCGTGACAAAAAAAAAACATGCTTCGTAGAAAAAAGTCATAACAAAACGTGATGCACAAGTAGCTTCCAACCTAATGAACATACCAAATGCTTCATCCACTAACTCTGACCACAAATCACAACACAAAACAAACATTCACTAATCAATCCCAACAACCAACTAATAAAAATAAAATAATCTACACTTCGCACCTCAACAAGTTACACAAGATAACAACATCTAAAAACAAAGAAACATTTAAATGGGCCCCCATCTTGTGGGGTCCTCATTTTACAAAAATAGTTTATTTATATACATACTAGGGGGTGTCCGCGCTTCGCGCGGAATATTGTTTTTATTATTGCTAGAACATGATTTTTTGGATAATGTAATTATGTTGTCGTTTTTATTTGTTAAGATCATTATTTGGTGTTTTTAGTGTGTTATGTAGTAATAGATGATAGGTTAATATATTTTGTGTTTGTTTTTTCTGAATAATGTGTTGTTGTGTGTATAGTACTTGTTAGTAGTGAAATGAGCATCTAACGTAAAAGAATATTGAATTTCAATAACTTTGTTGATTCTAAGATTAACGGTTTCAGTGTCAAAATTGTATTATATTTTTTTCATATTTTTAAAAATTATAACTTTTAAGATGTTTTTTGCCCTCTTCCTATATTTTGACCTTGAGCCATCACCGCCTATGTATTTCCTTACCTTTCTGGTGTGCGGTGCTTCTCACCATCACCGGAAAAAGACTTACATCTTTCTCTTGTCTTTCCTTGTCATCTTCACATGTGAGATTATATGGTATTTGTTGTAGATCGGGTTTATGAGTTTTCAGTTTTTCGGTTGATTCTCACGGCATTGTAGGTTATTGACTGCTCATCTTCTTCCTTAGATTTCAGCTAATGTTAGGAAATGCATCTTCTTGGTTGGGTCAGAGTTTAGTCGTTTTTGATGTTGTATTCCTCAATGTTGGCTTACCGTCAATAGTCACTGCTCGTCTTGATTTTCAAGATCTAATTTTTGGTGTTCTGACTTCTATGCTCTCTTTCATAGCTCGAGGACGGTTTCATAGTTTTCTAATTTCGTTTCGTCTCCCTTTCCCTCTCTATTCTCGCATCTCTTTGCAGCTTTCATCGCATCTCTAGTGGTTCTCCCTTTCACCATGTTTGCCACTCGAGGTTTGGATAATGTTTTCGTCCGTGCATGTTATATGGGCTTGGAAGGTTATTTCTGGTCTCAAGTTTAGTCTCTAATTTCGTGGTGGTTGTCTTCCATTCTCCCTCCCTCAAGTTATTTCTTTTCTTTCCATGTTTCCTTTGGTATAGGTGTGCGGAATTAGTCTCTTGGAGCTTTGGTCCATTCTATAACAAAGCTTTGTGGTTTTTCACTTGCATGGCCGTGTTGTATATTCTTGTTTAGTTTGTGAGGTGTTTCTTACCTTTCAGCTACTAATTGTGATTCTGGTGCTTTAAGCATATATATATGTTTCTGATTCTTGGTGGCTTTGGCCTTTCGATTATTATTCTCCTTCTAACCCGCTTTCTTGGTTATTTGCGTTGGTGCTCTAGTTTCTTATTATTAGTTTGATTATCTTATGATATTGATAGTGAAATAAATATATAATTTGTAAATGGAATAATAAAAATTAGTAAAAATAATAAAATGGTGAAAGTTTATGCTATTTTTAATTGTAAATAAATTAAATATTTAAAATATATTTATATTATTTTATTTATTTCTTAAATTTTATGGACTAATAAGTGTGAGAAGGATTAGATAGTACATAATTAGAGATTGATGGAACAAATTGCAATAATTTAAAAGTAAAAGGATTTAAAATACAAAAAAAAATATGAGGACACATGTCAACAAACCCCCCTTCCACATGTCATAAGAAGAGAAAAAGCCAACTTTATATATATAGATATATATATATATATACATTGAATATAAAAAAGCAACATTTTATTATACATAAATTTAAATGACAATAACAGGTTTTGTGTATTATGATTTAAAAATGAATAAAAAAATATATATATAAAGTTATTAAATTAATATATTTTTTCTTTAAATATAATATGTACTTTTTGATCAAAAATAGAGTATATGATTCAATCTAAGTTTTTCTAAAATAAAAAAAAAATATTGAAAATATTTTTAGTTTTATTTTCAAAAATGGCCCCCGAAACTTCATAACCGGCTCTGCTTGTTGACCAATTAACACTAAATGATATTATTGGTTGAATTGAATTGTGATGTGATAAATAAAACAAAACATAATGAAATGGTCACTGAATATGTGTGAAATTTGCAATGGTGATGTGATAATAATATTATTTTAATTAAATCATAAAATCTAATAAATAATAACAAACATAAAAATTATAAAGTTTAAAGTTTGACCTAAAATAAATACCATGAGTAAGTCCGAAATTACAAATTCATCAGCAAATTTAAACCACCTTTGAAAAGGAAATACTAAGAAAGTGGAGATGACATCTCAGCGGAACGTTGACGGATCAGCGGCGACAAAATAAATCTAATGGAGGATAAAAGGAAACTTTTTTTTTGTTCTTGGGAGATAAAAAGAAGGAAAATTGTGAAAAGGATTACGAGGAGCAGATGGTAGAGAATATGACGCCATCTCGGAGGCAGTGGAGGATGAAGAGTTGATTTCGAGCTAAAAAATGGAGAAACTTGCTGCACCTAAGAAGTATATCGAAGACCGTTACAACAAACGCATGACATGAGACACATAAAGACTAAGGCTCAAGGCCAAACACTTGGTGTGATTTTGATTGAATTCACTTACCTTTTTGTGTGTTTGTGGTTTTCATGATGAGTCAATATAACAATGTGTCAAGGTTGCTTAGAAAAGACAGGATAAATCTTCAAACTATTTTGATTTCCATGGGAAGGTTCTTATAGCTATTGTAACTAAAGAACATATTGTTTCGCATGCTGAATGATTGAGTGACCTCTCTCTATAAATTGTTTGATGTTTTTATTACATTTAATGCTAACACAACTTTCCTTTCACGAATTTTTAGAATCAAAGTGCATGGTCAATATTTTCAATGTTGTAAACAGACCTTAACATGTTCAAAAGGGTTTGAATGCTTCAAGGTTAAAAGAATAAACATAGAGTCTTTAGATATTGATCTTTAGAATGAATCTTTCTGTAATTGTAACACTCCAACCAAGACGACTTTATATAGCTAAATTGTCCTACAACAGCCAAGACGACTTTATATAGCTAAAGAACAAAGACAAATTTCTCATACCTTACCTCAAATAAATAGTCATCCCACATAAGAAGAAAGACGACATCCCGCGCGAAGCGCGGACCGCCCCTAGTATATATATATATATATGCCACTGTTAAATTCCACACTTCATAGTATATGATATACAAAATTATAACGTAATTATTGGTAAATCCCAAATAAAATGAATCAATTTCCACAAATTATATGACTGAAGAGGTCATAATGTAAATATTTGCAAATGTAAAAATGAATTATCAAATAAAAAGAAGTAAAACACCAACAAACATAACAATGATTCTGAAAATCAAGATTTTTTTCATTACTTATATATAATGTATCATTCTAATTTTACCTTTAAATTAAATTCAAATTAATTTTATTATTTTTAAAATGAAAAATAGAGTGATAAATAAAACATAAATACAAACATAGTTACTTCATTTTTGAAGTAATAAAATAAAAATAAGAATACATTAAATAAATATTATGTTTTCAAACAAAGTTTAGGTTAAAATAGAATGAAGTTAGAAAAATATTTGTAAGACTTTTTCATTCCGTCAATATATGATATGAGCTATCGACGAGAGCCTCACTAATCTGCCCACACCGACAATCTGAGCTATCAATGACTCATGCTTATTCAAGGAGCATATCTGACCAACCAAGAGGATTTTCCTTGAATATTTTTCAAAGACAACCAACTCATCAGAGCATCATTGGAAATTAGAATCACCTGAAAATATTCACGGACTATGAAGATATGAATTTTTTAAGACAGAGCATTACTACAATACTTGATGGATTGTATCTTCAATATTTCAGTCCAATCAAGTCTGACAATGAATGGGCTTCGAGCAAAATCATCTAGGATGGAATATGGCCGTTGAAGGTGATTTGCTTGGCCTTACAAAGGAAGTTTGAACCTGGACGGTTTAAGAGGATAAGTAAGCTTCTACCACTTGAAGCTGTTGTATGGATGGAATATGTCCAGACCACCAAGCAAATCACATTGTCCAGAGTCAAGCCTATAAAACAAAGTCATTTCTACCTTTGTAAATCACCTTTTCAGTCACAAAAAGTTAATACAAGTTCGTTTCTATTTTTTTCTAAGGATTCAATATTTTAATTAAATCAATTGTCATTAAAATTCAAGTGTGAGATGCGCTTCAGTTCTATTGATTTGTGAACTACAACCTGTTTGTGTGATTTAAGCATTCCTGATTCACAGATTAAGCGAGTCAATCAATCCACCGATTAAGCGAGTCAATCACCTATCCATCGGCCAAAGCTTCAGAGCATTATACAACTTCAAGTTTAGCTCCATTGCATCCATCATTCTATAACGTCCATTTTTTGTCTTTTTATTTTTCTGTTTATTAATATCCTTCTTCAGCTCATTTATTTCCTTTTGTTTTCGGGTTAGTTTGGGGTTAAAGAGGTGTAGCTCGACCATCGACCACCGATCATCACCTCTCGACCATCGTGGTCGTCCATCACCATCAACCATTAAACCTCCGGCCTTCTGGGGCTGTATCAATATATGTCTCTGTGAAAACTAACAAGGTATATTCGTCAATATTGTGGACCACTTTTGTGATGTGATTGGTTTTTTCGTATTCTTTAAGTGATCTAATTGTATCGTTGCAAACCTATGTCCTTCAATATGATTCAAACAGTATTTTCAAGATGGTAAACGATATGACGATAGATAATGGCAAAGTTTTTTTTTTTTTTTTTTTTTTGGGACAATCTCAAACATCACAGGCCAGATAATGGCAAAGTTTAATTTTTTCTTTAGTAAAAAACAAAAGTCAATTTGTCTTGTGTTTGCATTTTAGACTTTTTGTCTTTTTAAAAAACTTTTTATCTTTTGTTTTTACCGATACTATTTATTAGTTTGACTGAAAATATGGTAACTGGCAAAGTCCCAATTCAGCCATAATCACTTCAAAATATCTAGTTGACAAAAACAACATATATTTCCATAATTCAACATTCGATTTAGGTAAGAACATATTTTGGTTTAACAGTATGTACATACAAATTTCGACAGAAAAAAGAAACTAAAATTAACGGAAAATATTTTTACAAAAAAATAATAGTCAAAACAAAGAGAAGATGATAATGTGAGGCGTGCCTTCCACGCCTTAGTGCTTTTTTTTTTCTTTTGCTATTTTGAAATCTTTGTCTGATGATGATCATCTCTTCTGTCTCTTTCCCTAAAACTATTTTCTGAATGTTCCTTTTCATTTCCTGAAAATCGTACCTTGGTGTGACAATGATCTTCAGAATCTAAAGATTAGGCTTCATTAATCTCTCCTCAAAATATAAGGTACGACATTGGTAATTTTGATTAACGAATATCCTTTGTTCAGAAGATTCCTAAGATTTACGAATCTTTATGGCTCAATATATTGAATTCATCATTGTGATTGTGACAATATTGGTACTGAATCTGCAGTTAGCGTGACAATGGTGGATGATGATAAAGCCTCCAATGACTTTTCTTTACTACCTGATCTGAATGACGATTTTTCAACACCCTTCACCAGTATCGAATTCGATTCATCCATTCTTGATCTCATAAACTTGGAAGATGGAGGAGAGACACCAAATCTCTTACCAGAACATAACCCATTTCTTGAGTCTGTGAATACATATCAAGAAGATGAAGACCAACATTTTGCTGTTGAAGCAGAGTCTCCAAAGGTTTATATTGCACCAAGAACCATAATAAACCATCATGACTCGTTTTCGCTAGACCCTAGAATGGACACCATCGAAGATGCAAGGATTAGCTTGCCGGACTCACCTAGAGGAAGCCAAGATCTCACCCTCTCACGTCTTAAAGTTCCTGGTTCACCAAGAGCTCTCGTGCTTCCGAGAGCATCTGGATCTCCACGTTTCGAGTCTCCCACGAGTCCTGCTTTGATCGATACCGCTGCACCGTTCGAATCCGTCAAGGACGCAGTTTCAAAGTTTGGAGGAATCACAGATTGGAAAGCACATAAAATCCAGACAATAGAGGTAACAAAGAAAGCGTTTGGTCTCATTACTTTTTTTGTTCATTACACTCAAGTCTTGGATGAATATGACTACAGAAACGTAAGACGGTGGATCAAGAGCTTGAGAAGATACAAGAGGATATGCCTGAGTACAAGAAACAAGCGTTTGTAGCGGAAGAGGCGAAACAGCAGGTGGTGATGGAGCTTGAGAGGACAAAGAGCGTCGTCGAAGAGCTAAAACTGGAGCTAGAAAAGGCTGAGAAAGAGGAACAACAAGCTAAACAAGACTCTGATCTCGCGAAGCTGAGAGTGGAGGAGATGGAGCAAGGGATAGCTGATGAGTCTAGTATTGCAGTCAAAACGCAGCTTGAGGTGGCTAAAGCGAGGCATGTGTCAGCTGTTTCTGAGCTAGGAGTTGTAAGAGAAGAGATAGAAATGGTCTCTAATGAGTACGAATCTCTGCTGAAAGAAAAAGAAATGGCAACGAAAAAAGCAGAGGACTCTGTTTTGGCAGCTAAAGATGTGGAGAAACAGATGACAGGTTTGACAATAGAGGTGATTGCCACCAAGGAGTTGTTGGAGTCAGCGCGTGCAGCTCACCTCGAAGCTGAAGAAAAGAAATTAGAAGCAGCCATGGCTCGGGACCAGGACGTTTACAACCGGGAGAAAGAACTGAAAATGGTGGAAGAGGAGATCGAGAGGTTTAGACAAGAGATGCATGCGTCAGATGATGTGAGAATCAAAATAGAGACTGCTTCTGTACTTCAGCAAGATTTGAGGGCCGAGATAACATCTTACAAAGATGACAACATGATGATCGGAAAGAGAAACAACAGTGACATACAAGCAGCGGTTGATTCCGCAAGGAAAGAGCTTGAACAAGTTAAGTCCAATATTGGGAAAGCAATCTCCGAGGTGAAAACACTGAAGATAATCGTCGGATCATTGCAGTCTGAACTTGAAAGAGAGATGAAAGATCTCTCTGAAACCAAACAAAGAGAAGCTCTTTCAGTTCATAGAAACAGCAAAGAAGTAAGAGAGGAGAGATGTTCAGAAATAGCCAAGAAGTTACAAGAAGCTAACAAAGAAGCAGAAGAGGCAACGTCACTAGCCTTAGCTGCTCAAGAGGAACTGAGAAAGGCGAAGGGAGAGTCGGAAGAAGCGAGGGCAGGAGTCTCTGCAATAGAAAGTCAGTTAGTTGAGGCGAAAAGGGAAATGGAAGCGGCAAAAGCTTCTGAGAAGTTGGCCTTAGCTGCGATAAAAGCATTGCAAGAGACTGAATATGCTACAAAGGTTGAAGACATTAGTACACCAAGAAGTATAATAATATCCGTGGAGGAATATTATGAGCTAAGCAAGCAGGCACATGAGGTAGAGGAAGCAGCCAATAGAAAGTTAGCAGAGATCGTCTCTCAGATCGAGGTGGCTAAGGAAGAGGAATCAAGAGTCTTGGAAAAGATAGAGGAAGTGAATAGAGAAACAGCTTTTCAAAGGGAAAAGCTAAAGGAAGCAATGGACAAAGTAGAGAAGGCTAGAGATAAGAAGGTTAACACGGATCACGAATTGCGAAAATGGAGTTCAGAGAACGGGAAGAGAAGCCCCATGTCTAGTCCAGAGGGTGGGGACAAGGAGAATCATGACTTAGGCAAGTCGAAATCGGCTTTGCATTCAGCAAGATCATTTGCATTTGGTGAAGAAGGAAGCAACAATGTTGGAGATAGTAGTATTGTGACACCTGAAACAAAGAAGAAAAAGAAGAGGTTTTCTTTGCTGCCAAAGGTCTTCATGTTCTTGTCCAGAAAGAAATCGAACAAGTGAGCCGACTCCAGTTTCTTACAGGTAGGTTTTACCATCCATTTTTCGACTTATTTTGTTTGTATTTCATTATCGAAATGGGTAGCAGAATATCTAAATTTTATACATTTCTAAAGAAAAGGTGGTTGGTTAGATTTCTTGTACATATAAATAATTAACGGTAACTAGTACACTTGTCGAGAAGTATATCGAATTTCGCTAAATCAAATGTTCCTAAGAAGCAAGAATTGAAGACGGTTTTGATAATGTTGTTATGCCATGGACTTGAGAGATGCTCGACAAGATTATCAGATAGGACCGGTTTGAGCCACAAAGGCTTGAACAAAGATCCCTAGCATCACCATCATTTGCTAGAGAGTTTATGAGCATGAAGCAAACTTGCTAAAAGGAACTGTACCTATGAGTATGAAAACTCGTTTAGAGAAAGCTATTACCATTCTTGATCTCCTTAAGCTTCAAATCATGAGCGTTTTCGATATCTTTAAAAAGTCCTATTGTATTTTAGGAGCTGTCCTCTGGGATATCTAAAGCCAAAATCAACTTATTTCTCATTCTACACAATGTACAGAGTTAAAAAAACATGGAAGAAAATTACCCGGGCTAGCCCCTTCGGCTGCTGCTTCAAGTCCAGAAAAAGATACTTAGAGCATCGTTAACCCAAAAACCCACTTTGGATCTTTTAACGATTTTTAAGTATTAAATATTATTTAAGAGACCTAGTTAAGTAACACCAACATTTTTGTGCACCAGTGGGAATCTTTTATTTAGAGGTTCTTAAAAAAAAAATTAAGCATTTTAATTAAAGATAAAATTTATTTATTAAATAAAACATTGTAAAAGATAACATTTTAAACATAGATTTAAAAAACATAAAAATAAATATTAGTAAAATAAACTATAATAATTTGAAAGAAGCATCTGAGCTCAGTTGTTGCCTTTATCACGTCCAAATTTACGCAATACATGTTCAACCAAATCATCTTTCAGTTGTTGATGCATTTGCCTATCACGAATTCTAGTTCGAACACCCATCATATTGGCGATATTTGTAGGGATATCTGTAGAATACGTGAGATCCACATGTGAACTTCCGGTGTCTTCTCCTTGTTGGAACTCTGAAACATCAAATTGAGTGTATCCATCTCGTTCATCTTCTACTATCATATTATGGAGATGATACATGCTCTCATAATCTTCCCAATGCTCCCACAATACATGTGACAACCAACGACACACGGATGCTCTCAATGCTCCCACTACAAGACATATGAAGCAGAATACAATACATGTGAGAACTTAAAACGCAGAGACATAGGAACTTCCGTTTATAGTTAATCAATGAGCTAGAATCAGAACATGTACCTGTCTTGAAACAAAGAGATGGAACTTGACATCTTTACATCGCACCAAGACATGACTACAATGAGCTAGTCCGTGAATCTGTAATCAATGAGCTACACTTTTTCACTCTTCTTGACCAGCAAAACAATGAGCAGAACAATGAACACAAGAACAAGACAAGAGAACAAACACATTTTTAACATTACTAGAACTGTATGAACTTATGCGTTTATATTAAGACAAGTACATGAATTTAATATGCGTTTATATTAAGACATGCACATGAAACATAACCAAAACAATAAAACAAGTAGATTAAGCATAACCAGAGCAACCAACATTGCGCAGCTCCTTCCAAGCATGTTCAAAGGTGAACTTCTTTTAATGGTTGGTGAAGAAGATTTCGTGGGCTAGTTTGAGAACATCATTATCATTTTGACCACTACTTTTCTGGTTGCAGATTCATATGCTCCACAAAACTTGCAAACTAAGTCATTCATCTTATGCAAACGTTGCTTACAGTGTGATGACTCTATTTTTTCACAGCCAGCAAGCTTAGGACTAGCCGAGAAGTACACAACTATTCTTTTCCAGAAAGCAACAGACCTTTGCTCATTCCCAACTACGGGATCTTTTCTCGTGTTTAACCACGAGTTGATGAGCACAACATCATCTGTTTGGGTCCACATCCTTCGTTCTTTACGATTGGTTGGAGTGTCTTCACCAAAGTTTGAATCTTCGGTACCTTGACAGCCTAAGAAAGGAACTTGTATGAAGATAGTGAAACACTATCTGATACGTTACCAAAGACTACATTTTGTTGACTATTAAGTAGCTCAACAAAGTTTGAAGAGTCACTAAATGGATTAAAATCCAAGTCAAAGAAGAGAGAAATAACAAATATGAATCTGTTGGAGTTGGAAGAGATATGAATGTATTCAAGAAAGAGGAGAAGGAAAGAGTTTTATAGATTGAAGAGAAGGACCAATGCATTCAACACAACCAACAAACTCGACTATCTATCTTTCACTACAACTTGTAAAGTCGTAAACTCATGCGTTTAAAACAAAGCTGGAAAGAAGACTTCCCATGTTCTGACTTTTGGGTTCGAGTTATGTTTAAAACAACTAACAACAAACAAACTCGACTTGACATATATCTAACTTCTATTTATTACACTTTCACAACCATAATCAAACACAAATCAAGTCATTTATTATCGACAATTCAATTCATTTTCAAACTTGAATCAAAATCAACATCAATGGCAACAGATCAACGACTATAAGAAACCATTAATTACCATAGATTCAATTCAGACCAGAAGCTAAACCATATCATTTCAGACCAGATCAAAGAGTATCACTAACCTCTATTGCATTGTACTCCTTTGCCAACGTCAACCTTGCTCATGTCTCTTGATCCATCCATGTAAAGGCACAAAGACAGAACAAATCAAAAGGGATTTGATCCATCCATCTGACGACACAAAGACAGAAAAAAAAAAAATCAAGATACATAAGAGACACAACAAATCAATTCATTGCAGACGAGATTCACAATCAATACATTTCGTTCTATCTGAACCTAAGTAAAAACGACCTACGAATATAAACAAAGTTTTTTATCAAACGTTCAATCAATTTAACATATCAAAGATATATGTTTTACTTTTATTGCAATTGTAGTTGTCTTGTTTGACGAACCTTCGTCTCTTGATCCGTCCATCTGAAGAAAGAAAGACAGAGACAAATCAAGAGGCAGAAACCAACACAACAAATCAAGAAGGATTCAGATATAAAAGGAAAAATACATAGCTTTACCTTTCGTTTTGATTTCGTTGAGGAGAGCTCCGGACCGGAGAGAGAGGTGAAGTGATTCTTCATCGAGGTGAGCCGTCGAGAGAGAGAGAGAGAGAGAGAGAGACGAGGAGTCCACTGAGTGAGACACCAACTGATTCCGTCAAGGAGAGATCTTCGACTGATTCCGTTGAGAAGAGATCATCGTCGATTCCGTTCTATTCCGTCGAGAGAGAGATTATCGTCGATTCATTCGAGAGAGATCGAGAAAAGAGAGAGGCGGAGTCGCCGATACGAAAGAGACTTGGCATCGATCGGTCAAGAGAGAGAAAGAGACAAGGAGCGGAATGTCCAACACGTGTCTCATAAGACACGGCTCTTGTGGAGTTTAATTAAGAGACGTGCCTTCTTAATTACATAATTTTCTTTTTTTTAACTCCTAAAAACTTTAAAAACCCCCTTAACATACCGCGTTAATACTGCTCTTATGTGGCTTGAGATCCTGGAGAGACCAAATACATATACTTTTTGGTCTCAACAAACCTGTGAAACAACATTGGTTTTATACAATGGAGATTAGTTTAGCACCCATCTCATCCTCTTAGTAAATTCTATTTACTCAAATTACCATTTTAATTAATTCATTAATATCTCTAATAACCAAAAATCTAATAATTGAAATCAAACGGAGAAAAGTGTCGACTAATAAAACAAAAATCATAAAGAAATGAAAGAAAACCCTCTAGAAACACCGATCTATTCATATATCATATATTCATCAACCACACATGAAAAGAGGAAAAAGAACGTGAAAAATAGGAGAATCATTCAGTAAGGTAGGAGATGTTAAACAAGAAAACCACTGGCTCAGTTATATTACTCTGGCCTTAGGAGTCTTATCCTAACATGAACAACACGGCGTCTAATACACAAACAAATAACATGCTGATAATACATGAGCTCGTCTCTGCACGTCACTGCACCTCACACAAGCCTGAGAGAGTTAAGGATAAGAGTCTGAGTACGTCTCTCCTGCAACAATAGCCTCAAAAACAAATTTTATGTGGGAAACAAGTCGAAGCATTGAAGAAAGAGAGGCCAAAAAAACTGACATAAATTATAGTGTCTTCGCATAAGCCTGAGAAGGTTAAGGATACGGGTTGTGCAGAAACCCGTTAAAAAAAAAAAAAAGAAAGAGAATGGTCGAGTATCATTGTGGTGGTCGAGTTGCGGGTGATAAGGATCGATCGAGAAGTTTTGAAGTACGAGGTTGGCGAAGAAGTGATCGTGAGTAAACTATGAGTCGAATAAGTTGCTCGACCATAGTTAGAAGATGTCCTAGATTGATGAGACGACGTTTTGGAAGCACAACATTTTTGGAAGCACGACGGTTTAGAAGCTCGACGTTTGGGAAGAATGACGTTTCTTCAGCACGAAGTTTTCCGCAAAACTTCGTTTCAGTATTATTTCAAAGACATTAGAAGCAGGACGGGAATCAAGCACGATGGGAATCAAGCACGACGGGATCGAAGCACGACAGGAAAACTCGAAATTGGACGAAACCCTAATTTTGGTATTCTGTAATATTTTTCGGAGAAGCCGGAGGCTCGAGAAATATTACCGTCAAGGTGATAATGGAGTCTGGAGTTTATTAAAAATTATTCAGAACATCAGAATGGGAGTAGAAAAATATTCGGGATTGATCGCGGGTCAGAAATTTACCGGAAGGACCAAAATCAGACGTATAGACCGAGAAGCACGAGGTGGCTTGGTGTGAGTGTTCAGAACGTGGTGTCAACTGTCCAGCAAGCTGAGTGTCTACAGAAGCTCGAGGTGTCGCCGTGCATGGAAGCTGTACATGCAGCCTGACATGTAGAAGCACGAGGTGGATCGACCAAGCACGAGGTGTCTCCGCGCATACAACTGAAGCATGCTGATCGACATGTGTGTGCTGCTGTGACGCCTTGCATGAGCTCTAGTCATGCAGACTGACATCTGGGAGGAGTGGTGGCGTCCTGCATGTGTTCTGGACATGCAGCCAGCCATGTGGTGCACGAGGTGCCGCCGCGCATGCGTCCGGAGCCATGCAAAGCGACACTCGGGCTGCCACCAATCTGAATCTGATTGGCTGGTGTTTTCTATAAATACCCAGCCACCCCCTTCAGTTTCAGACATCCATAACACACAAAAGCCACTTCAAAAACGTGGCTAGAGAGAGAGAGAGAAAGAAAGTGGTTGATTTAAGAGTATGGTCGATTCTGAAGACCGATAAACCACCGAGAAGGCCAGTTCCGTCCAATCGACGATTCTCTACGATTGTGAGGCGGAAGCTCTGTCCAAATCAATCCATCCACGCCAGCCAGATTCTTCTAAGGTCAAGTGGAGGTACTCTCCAGAGTTAGTTCAGTTCCACGGGTTAAGATCAGTCGAAGTTCTGCTCGATACTCTGCCGGGAAGTCCGAAGAACTGTCCAGAAGCTAGAGGGTGTCCGAGTCTAGATCAGCCTGTCGAGGCCTGTCAGTTTCTTCATGGTGAAGCCGAGGTTGTGTCCAAGACAAGATCAGTCCAGTCCACTCCAGTCATGTCGCCAATTGGGTTTTGGCCAAGTCCTCTCCGATCAACCAGCTGCTTCTCGCCTAGAACACTGTGAGTTGGTTTTGTGTGAATTCCACTTGGAATTTAGGGTAGTTTTGTGAGTTCCACTTGGAACTTAGGGAAGATCGAGTCGCATATAGAGTAGAATGCTCACGCTGTTGCATGGTAGAGTCCTTGGGGTTATTTATTAAACCGGACTTAGTTTAGCATGGGCTAGCTGAGATGAAATGGAATTAAGACTGAGATAATAACCTGACTAGGACTAGGATGCATCATGATTTATATTCTTGCGTGTTGATATGGTTGAGTGCAGGTTCCCGTTATCTTTAAAGATAGTGTCGTAGCATGAGGCAGAACTATCTGGGTAACGGTTTGATTGAGTAGATTGATTGAGTAGATTTAAATAAATGCTTGCTCATTTAATTAATCTTGTTGATTGAGGTTAGTCATCTCTTGGTAAGGGAGTGACTAACTGGTTGAGTTGTTTAGTGATAATGTTGTTGTTTAGGAGATCTTTGGCCATATAGGGTGATCTCCTGGTTGTGATGTTGATACTACGGGTCCTATGCCATATAGGCTAGACTACGAGTATTGGTTTATATTGTCGCAGACTCCGATATGTTGTTTAGTTTTGGGTTGGAGTCTTGTCCCTTAGGTCTTTCTTAGGGATAATTGTGTCGAGTGTGTGTTATGCCGACAGCAGGTGCGAAACCCGCCCATGCTAGGCATGTTTTGGGGTGGACTAGTGTTTCCTCGCCCTCGTACCCAGCGGGTTCAAGGAAACCCCTTATTCGCTGGATCGGGAAGACTCAAACGAACGGGGTCATGTCCTATGGCTGAGTATTACACGACGGTGTAATGTGGCAGTGACCCGAAGGACTGTGGGCTGTCGCGCGGTGACCCGAAGGACTGTGGGCCGCGGTCGGTTGAAAGTTCCTTCTTCTGGCCTCTGTGGTAGGAAGATAGGATATTGCCGATAGATAGGATGAACACGAAGTCACCAGGGCCCAGGTTAGAGTGTTGTGTTAGTGTGTCGTACAGGGTTATGGAACCCTCGAGTTAGTGTAGCATCGATATACGGTGTTACGAGATAGATCGAGTCGTAGTTACTCATAGTATCTTATTATTATGATTGTGTTTGGTTGTTGATTGATTTGTTTGCAGGTTCTGACATTAAGTCCTAAGTCTGGTGTAGGTACCAGACTAGGCTTGATGCGTATTTGGTTAGTGTAGGCCTGACGTTGGCCTGTATGTGTTTGAAGGATTGCTTGTGAAGGGTGGTGGATATTAAAGCTATGCGGTATCATTGGTTAGCCGATCATGTTCTTGTCTGATTGTTGGTCGACCGGTTAATGATACTTGTATAGTCTAAGTGTCTAACACTACATGAGTACTGAACTCAAGCGTATATATGGTTAACTAGGAATTGGTTGTTGACTTGTTTTAATGCAGGTTCCCGTTACTTGAAGCTAGATTATGGCAGGAGGCCAAGTCTAACTTAGTAACGGTTTGCTTAGTCTTAGCTTTTATTGCATGCTAGGGCTAGAATGATTGTTATTTTGGGTTGTCCGGGTTAGAGTCTAGGTTGCGGGTAGAGGCCGCTAGCTCACTGAGTAATACTAGAATACTCATCCAACTCCGTTGTCCTTTTTAAAGGTCGCTTTAGGTAAGGATGATTGGATAGCATGGTGCTAGACGTTAGGACCGCCGGAGTAGATTTCATGGCTTTTGTAAACGGTATTGAGTTATGTGTTTTGTTGACTCGATTTGGCATTAGGCCGGGCCCAGTCTTGAATTATTCAATGTATGAATATCTTTTTGAATCAATAAAAGTAATTGTTTTATATGCTCTTTTTGAGTACTCTGATATTTGACTAGTCCGGTCTAACACAACGTTAGGTCGTAGTACGGGTTGAAAAGCCTTAGGCCTCGATCTAACGGAAAACGCTAACTCTAGGTACGGGTTGTAAAGCCTTGTGCCTTGACGCAGCGGGACGAGTTAGTGGACGAACTGGTCGAGGTCGTGGAGTAAATTTTGTGACTCTGACCGGATCCTTCCTAACCCGTCACGTAGCGCTTCCGGACCATGGTGTTGGGTTGGACGGTCAGTCATGTTCTTGTTTGATTGTTGGCTGGCCGGTTGGCCTTTCATCTCCAACCCTTGGTGTGGGTTGTCCGTCAGTCATGTTCTTGTTTGATTGTTGGCCGGTGGGTCGACCTATGCTTAGGACGGTTCGGGGGTGTTACAGGTTCGACATCTTATTTGTGGAACCTGCATATGAGATGCAGCGCCAGGTTCTTATCCTTACCGGTAATCCAGTTCAGCTTCATGGAGTCAACAAATCTTCAGAAATTTGTGTTCAAGTCAACCATCATTTGATACAACACTATGAGGCAGTGATGGAAAGCGGAGAAAGAAAACAATCAATGAAATTTTTATCATCTCTTTTTTTTTCATAGTTTGGTTTTCCACTCATGTATTTGTTTGGTTGCAGTCTAGTCTACACAGTGGTGTAACGAACGTAACCCTGAAACGTCTGTGTGATTTTCGAATTAAACAAAAAAAAGAAGGAAAATAGAGGATTCAATGTTTCAGATATCATATTTAATGATGAAAACTATAAGTAAGGTAGGCAGTGAGCATTAAATGCTTGAGATATCGTGTAAAGTTTTTGTATATAGATACAATTTTCTTTGTCTCATTTTGGCTTCAGTAAGTAAAATCTTATTTTATTGAAGAAGATGATGATTTAGTAACTTCTTAATTGGAGATGAAAGCTTTATTTTCTAGTAGTTACAGTGAAACTTAGATTTATACATCAGATCCAATTTCATTTTTCTTTCTTTTATTGAAGTCATGAGGAAAAATGAACAATTTATGGTGATTATGCTTTTCATTTTAATTTTTTTATTTGTTCTTATTGATTATTCTTAGATTTATAATCTTCTTGTCTCCGCCTATCAATTCGAACGATGTACCAAGGATCTCAACAGATCTAAGCTTGGAGGCGGTTTACACATATATGAATTTAGAAGGGACGACTTGAGGTGGATGAAACTGATCATTGGACCACCTGAATAAATCCTTTGGAGAAAACATACTCGAGAGGAAATGAGCAACAACAATTTTTCTGAATCTCATTCGCAGTCCAAGACTGAGGAAATTTGACAATATATTTGTTGGCTTATCCGGTTAACTAATTTGGAAATCAGTTAATAATCTATGTAGCCAGTCTCAAATTAAAATAATTATAAATATGATTACATTAAGTTTACATAACATGCTCTTGGTCTCCATGACTAAAGTCTTGGGTGTGGCCTGGAGATTTTTGGGAGGAGAGACAATGTTCAAAGTAGTTGTTGTCACAATGCCCACCTCAGCTTGCACCGGATTGGGTGTTGCCGGCCCTCCGTCGTCGCAGCTTGAGAGTCTCCGGGTTTGTCGTCGGCATTTCAACACCGTTTTAGCCTACTCTTCGATGCTTAAGGCTCAGCCTCAGGTATCAAAAAATGCTTGTGTAAGGTTCTAATAGCTAACGTTTGTTGCAATAATCTTAGTTCTAAGTGTTGTTCACCTCTGAACACTTTTAGTTCTCTCTAGGTTCTATGGGTTTTTTATATTTTTGCGGCCAATAGAATCTGAATTAGCTTTCGAGCAGATCAGATTTCAATTTGTATTGTGATCAGATCTTCATTCAAGTTAATGATATTTACACTTTTAGCAAAAAAAAAGGATGTGTGGGTGAACCGGATCAACAACGATACTACATGTCACATGCACATAATAAAATTATTTGATCAAAAGTTAGTTGGATAAAATTGTATTATATCCAGAGATGATACCAAGGTTCAATACTATTAGGTAGATAATATGTGTAACATACGGATGATTGATTAGGATTCAGTATTTGGTAGAACTATTTGGTTGTATTAATCTTTAACAAGACATATGAGAATTTTTCAATAGTCCGATGGTGAGACATGTTGATAGTCTGTTTCTCTGTAATCTTTTGTACGAAATCATCATCTTCATCAACTCATGATCCAAAATCTCTCAATTCTACTAGAAAAGTAAGGTTTCTGGAGATATCCACCAATTTCATGTTCTTACATTTAGATCATTTTGGATGATTACAGTTAAAATTTAAATCTACATATTAACATTTACATTTATATCATTTTTCAAAATTAATAAATGTGGCATCATCTATTAGGTGAATAAGCTCAACAATGATAATACATGTCACATGTAACTACCATAATGAACTGGTCAACTATTATCTAGATAAACAATATAATATGCGGATATGATAGTAAGATTTAATATAATTAGCTGGATAATATGTGTAATATGATATTCAGATCCGGATTATACAAAGTTATTCTGGATACAAATTGCAAATGCCTGCAAGATCATTTTGTTAGCCGATATTTGAAATGTTGGGTACTCCCAAATAAAACCAGTTTTCGAATTATTTCAGATAAAGATATTAAATCTTAAAAATGTGGCCTCATTATTGGGTGAACGGGCTCAACAATGATAATACATGTCACATACAACTACCAAAATGAATTGGTCAACTATTATCTAGATAAACAATATAATATCTGGATATGATAATAAGATTTAATATTATTAGCTGGATAATATGTGTAATATGATACTCAGATCCGAATAATATAAAGTTATTCTGGATACAACTTGTAAATGCCTGCAAGATCATTTTGTTAGCCGATATTTGAAATGTTGAGTACCCCAAATAAAACCAGTTTTCGAATTATATGTTTTGTTTTAAAGGTTTCATAACAGCCAAAGCTAGTAAAAATTTACTTCATCAAAGTCGTTGTTTTCCTGGGTTTTAGCTTTCTACAAGAGATGATTTTTAAAAAACGGAAAGGAGAAAGATTTGAAAAAAAAATGATAGAGAGAGAGAAGATTTTTAAAAGACGAAAAGGAGAAAGATTTGAAAAAAAATGATAGAGAAAGAGAAGGATTCGTGAGATCTCAACCCACACGTGCCTTTGAAATAACCATGAATTGTACCATTGAAACCCACCGTGTATCTTGATGTACATACACATGCCCTGAGCCAATGAATGAAGGGATATGTCAACTTTAACGAAGCCAGACATATGAATTAGAAGTCCCAATTTAGTGTGTCAAAAGCTTTAGCTATGTCCACCTTTAAGACTACTCGAAGGGGACCTTTAGGACTATGATAGTCTGAAACAATTTTTGTTGCCAATATTGTGTTCTCAATCAAAATACGGTCTTGCACAAAAGCTGTCTGATTCGGGAGAATCAGTGAAGGTAAGATGGGGTTTTAGCTTTCTACAAGGATCTTAGAAATATACTTGTAGATGGTAGAACATCGGGAGATTGAGTGGTAATCAGCAATAGAGGAAGCACCCACATGTTTAGGAATGAGAGAGAGAATTGTTGAATTTACACCAGCAAAAACAAAACCCATTCTGAAAAATTGAAGGAAAGAAGTGGTGACTTATGAACCAATAAGTCTCCCAACAGCTTTGATGAAACCAGCCGTAAGGCCATCCGGGCCCATGGCCTTATTAGGGTTAAGCTTAAAGATAGTCTTCGTGATGTTTTCAATAGAGGGGAAGGATGTCATAACAGCAGCATGCCAGCATGAGAGTTAGAGCATAAAAAATCAGTGAGATTATGGAACCAATTTGGTGTGGAAATGGTCGTAGAGCAGTTTGCCAGTCAAAGGATGCTCTGAAAGTGGTTAATCGTAATGATTCCCATAGAAAATAGGGTCGTTACTGAGGTCACCAGATCGGAGCAGGAGGAAACAAATGGAGTTGATAGTCATACGCATTTTCCATACTAGATGAAAATATGAATTATTTAGATCTCTCCCCTTCAGCCAATAGATGCACGACTTTTGTCGAACGTTTGATTCTTCTATTGCCTGAAGAAACCCCAATTTCTTTGAATCTCTATCTATTTTTTGAACCATCCTTGACTAGGATTTTGAAGCGCCCGAACTTGCACATCTTTCAACAAACGATAGTAATAATCACTATTTTTTGAATTTTAGAAAAGTTCTCAATTTAGTGTTTTTAGGGCTTCCTTTATGTACTTTAGTTTCCAGAATAAGTTTCCAAGAAAGGTAGCAGTGCTTACGGCAATAATCCATGCTTCCGCCATGGTGCATAAGAAATTAGGGTGCCTGGTGAGATAGTTAAAATATTTGAATGGTTTGGTTCCTGAGGTAGGGAGGGGTGTAGCTAGGTCGAGGGTACAAGGAAAATGGTCAGAGAATTCAGGTGGGTGAAACATAGCTGAGTTGTTCGAAAAATAGACAATCCAACTTTGATTTACTAGGATACGCTCAAGTTTATTGGCATTGGGTTGGGAGGGTTGTTTGTTTGACCAAGTATGGAGCAGATCGTGAAACATAGTAAAAAAGGCTCATCTGAAAAAGGCTATCACTGAAATCGATCATGTTTGGAGTCAACGCATTAACAGACGGAGATGAATGCTCATAATGATGAAAATATGGTTGAAATCTCCTCCAATATCCCAAGGCACTGAATCTAGAGACAAAAATTATTGAAGTTGTATTAGGACTTTGACTGCGAAGACTTTTACTGCAAAGACTTTGACCGCAAAGACTTTTAAAATAATGACTTTACAAAATATTGGTCGTGGCTTTAGAAGAAAAAAAGAAGTAAAAATCATCAATTTTAAGTTTTTTAAAAAGTAAAGAAACGTGAAGGAAAAATGGAAGCTTAGGCTTTCAGTGTTTTAAGGGACTTTGAGAGATTTTAGGAAAGCTAAAATGTGATTGGTAAAATTATTGACTTTAGAAACTATATATCATTGTAAAGCCCTTGAAACTTTGAAATTCAAATCCCCAATCACAACCATGAATCTGGTTCTTGGGGCAATAATTACTTCACAATTCAGGACCCTTTGGACTCGTAATGATGTATAGAGAAGAAATATGATTCTTTTAATTTTAATTGAATATGTAAAATTTTATATATTTATAATTTATTGACAGTATTTTATTTAGGGATTATGTTTATGAGTTAAAGTGTGATTTATGATTAGAAGTGTTGGATCTTAGTTTAGTGTTTGGATTTTGGGTACTCAGGTTTGGATTTTGGTTTTGGAGTTAAGGGATTAAGGTTTGAGATTATAATTAATGTTTGACATTTAATTTTGAAAAATATGGATTCTGAATTTAAGTATAGTGTCTATGTTTAGATTTATTATTTGAGGTGTAGTGTTTATGTTTAAAGTGTAGGGTTTGGAGTATAGTGCTTGGGTTTAAATTAAAAATTAGATGAATATTAATTTAAAGGTTTATGGTTAAATATTTAAATTTATATTTAAGTTTATTCTTAGATTTTTGAATGTACAGTTTTACATTTGAAGTTAGCTTTTAAGGTATAGAGTTAGATAAAGATATAACAATATTGGAATTCGATAACCCCTCTCAGGCCCCGATCACAAGATGTTATATATTTAACCATGGTTTTAATGTTTGTGTTTTTCAGAGTTATATTTTAAGATTAAAAAATTAAATTTTGAGTTTAATTTTAATATTTGAGGTTATAGTATGAAAAGATTAGAGTTTTAAGGGTTGTATTTAGAATTTAGAGTTTAAATCATGTTTAGGATTCATGGTTTCAAATAGCCATATAAATTTTGTGGCAAAATCGTATATATTTTATAATAGCCACAAAAAAATTCATGACTAATATGGCATAAAAAATATTTTTTGCTTAGTCGGGAAAATTTATGTGACCAAACTGTGGTACCCAAAAATAAAACTTGCCTAAAGTCGTGGCTATTTTTAGTCATGTTTTATTTTGTAGCTAATTTTTGGTTATTTTGCCATCATTACACACTAATATTCACGTTTTCGTTGTGTGGTATTTTTATCTTTATAAATTTGCCAAGAAAAAAATCTTGGCTTTTCAAAGTTATAACCAAAATTTCTATTAGTATACCTAAAATGAAGTATGGATCCGATATATCGAAGTTGATAGCTAAATGTGTTTTCAAACATTAAGATTAAGAATGGATATGATAATGTAGTAAGACTATTTTTGTATCACTAACATAGCGAGTTTATTTCTTATTTCAAAGACATGAAAAATGATTCAGTTTGTCTCAAACAATTGGCAAAATAATCTTCATCTAATTGCTAAGGTTCGATCTAGGGTAAACCTAATGAAATATTGATTTTGGCCCCCTAAATTTTTGAAGGTTTTTATATAAGTATAGATTTCCCAAATTATGAAAAAAGAAATTTATAAAAATTCTTAAAAAATATTTATATCCTCTAAATTCTCAGTCCAGTTGATGGAGTCCCGATCACACTCTCAACTATCTCAAAACTTCTCTCAGTAGATGAGGTGTCAAAGTGCCATGAGCCAATCATTAAATACGACTCAAATAAAACAAAACCGGTTGCAAATGCGAGCAAAAACAAGGTTGCTGGAGGACATAGTAAAGTTTATTCACTAGTGAATTGAATTGAAAATTGCATTTAACAAGATCCCAAAAAAATTACTTGATTTACTTATTTGTGATGGGTTCACTTACTTCTTTAGTACTCTGATTATACTTTTTTTTTGGGTCAAAGTATATATATATAATAACTATATATACATGGAGAAAGGAAAAGGTAGTTGTAAGGAAAGTACGTGTCGAATCATCACTGTCCATAACCAACGATAACAATAAACGAACCAACATCGAGTAGACACATATGAAGCCAAATCTCAGCCGTTGAAGGTCGCAGTAACGTGGACGGGTGTTATTTCCCTTCACATCAGGCTTTGTTTGTGGCAAGATGTCAGAAACCAAAGAGTCTTCTTACCTCTTTTTATTGGTCCACGTCTCTAGTTTCCAGAGAGGCCCACTTACCATTATCAAACCACCTACCCTATTATATATTTGAATCTATATATTTTTTGAAGTTCATCATTGACTCTAGTAGTCTCAGTTACGTTGTTGGTTTTTTTTTTTAAAACAATGGCATTTAAAAAATAACGCCTCTTTTTTACCTATTACTATTGTTTATCATTTAACTTAAACACAACATTTTTTTGAGAACAACTTAAACACAACATGCGAGACATATGTTTTAGTTATCCATTCAAATCATCAGTTAGTTTATTGGAATTATACATTTCTCAAGGAATGCGTGATATCATAATTCATAACATGAAAATACAAACTTATCTAGCTGCTGCATGCGCGCACAAACATTTTACCCGAGCTTGAGTCATGGCTTCTTACCATCTATCGCTAAACGGACGATATACAAATGTCTAGTGCTCACGATTCTTTTATCTTGTCTTAAGATCCATCTAACATACTGTTGAATCTGCTTTCCATTACCGATCTGTCTACACTACATTAATTAATTAAAGGTGTTACGAGCTGGAAGTTGCTTAAAGTGAGGAGGAGATAACACTTAGGCCACATTCTCAGTAAACCATTAGTTTTATCCCATTTTTCTTATCAGCCATTATCTTCTCCATCGCAGCATACCGCATAGAAGAAAGGAAATGTATTTCGTCATAACAACCGTGAGAAAAGCTTAGAACGGTTCTGCACTTCTTCGTAAGTAGTTTGCAATTATAAAGATACTACAGAGGATGTGCCTCTTGTATATTGTTTTTTGAAACGTTTATTTCTAAGATATGAATCTTTATGAAACCAAGTACCAAAAGTAAATATAGAGATGAGTTGGAGTTGTGATGAGTAGACATAATTAACAAAATCCTGGGAATATCTAATACGTATACGAGAGGTCATTTGTCGAAGTTCCTTGGGAAGCGTATGTTATCAAATGAGAGTTTAATTATATGGTTTATATGTCACTTTCGTGAATGTATAGACCAATAAATGAGAAATTTCTAAAAATATTCTAAATTGGTTACCACTTTTTAAAAAACATTAAATCAAAAATATTCTAATACTTGGATTTGAGATTTACTGATTATTATTTAGGCTTTAATATTTTAAGGAGCGTGGTTAGGTTTATAAACTTCTATAAATATATCATAAATTATTCTTAAATATTTAGAAATTATTTAGCAGAGCTAATTTGAAAAATGACATCAAACTTGTGATAAAATTTAAATTTCCCCATATAAATTCAAAACTTCCAAGATATTAAATACAGTTTCTGGTTTTTAGTAAGTGATGTTTAAAGAAAATTTTGTGTTTCAAATTAGCTGATATTTTTTATTTTTAATGTAAAATTTATTCTCTTATAATATATATATATATATATATATATATGTTCCTCTATTATGTAAATAATTTATATTGGTTTAATTTTGTTTATATAGATAATTAATTATGTTTCTGTTTAAACAATGTATAAATCAGATATTTTAAAAAAAATTATGTACACAAACCTAAACATCAAGTAAGAAAAACAAAAAGAGTAAAAAAATAGTACTCTAAAAGTAATTTATGGCTGAGACATAAGAAATATGGTTCTCATTGAAGACTATGATGTTATATTACCTTTTTTAAACTTAAGATTCTAACTCGTAACCATCGAAGAAAGATGGAAAAAAAACTATTTATTATTTATATTCCTCCTCAAATTTGATAAATAATAAATTTAGTCTATCATTCTTTGAATGTAAAGAAAAGTTAACGAATTGTCGGTAACAAATATTTATTGTTAATGGTTGTAAATTGTAAAAGATAACAAGGATTTCACTATTCTCACCATAGATTTGGTGAAAAAATTACCCATTTTAAAGCTTCTACGGTCAATATTCAACCAATCAATTTTTTTTTTTAACTTTACGACTTTATCTCTCCTTGCTCTCTCTTGCTACATCTTGCTTTCTCTTGCTACATTAAAATTTTATCCAAAATTATGACAGTTCTTGGATTTTTAACTTTAAAACCCCTCAATTAAATTTGTTTTGGATAAAAATCCTCAAACTAAATATTTAATGAAAAAATTTCCAAACTAACTTTATTTAATAAATTAAATCTTAGCATGTCATAATTACCATTACTACCGGTAAATCTTTAGTTTAAAAGTTTCTACATTAACTAAACATAGTTGAGGGGTTTTACCATTAAAAATCTAAAAAATTCAAAATTTTATAACATTATCTAAATATTAGTAACTTTTTTTTGTAAATATATGAGTTTGAAGTGTTTTTAACATCAACATTATATATGTATAAATTAAAAATATTTAAAAACCCAGAAAATATAATAAAAATTAAAAATACTAATTTTAAAAATTGAAGTTACTAATTTTTAGATAATATTATAAAATTTTGATTTTTTATTTTTTTATTTTTTTTTAACAGTAAAACTCCTCAACTATGTTTAATTAATGTAGAAACTCCTAAACTAAAGATTTACCGATAGTAAAGGTAATTATGACATGTTAGAGTTTAATTTATTAAATAAAGTTAGTTTGGAAATTTTTTTCATTAAATATTTAGTGTAGAGTTTTTTATCCAAAACAAACTTAGTTGATGAATTTTAACGTTAAAAATCGTTACTTCTTTACGTGGTTACCAATTTGAGGCTTTAGTAATAATGTTCAAAAAAAATTGTGGCTTTAGTTTTTCTTTTTCTAAAGCTACGCTCAATATTGTAAAGTCAAAAGACTCAAAAGTTTCACAACAACATTTTTAAAGTTCACGACCACAGCAATTATACCAGTAAAGACAACCTATATATTATATTGTTTTCATAACAACACTATATATCGTGGAAACCCCTTTAGTTTAACTAAAAGTTAAACCAGAGCAATTGTTTAACTAAAAGTTCATTAATGCTTTTACACTAGAAGTTCTGAGGTTCAAATTCTAGAAAACGCAAATTATACATATTATGGAGAAAATAAGGTTACAAAAAATCTTCAGTATGGTGCATGGCGTATCATCGAACATAGATCTCATAAGACGGCTCGGAGTGATGCAGTCAAATGTGTATTCTCATATGGTGGTAGAATTGCCGGTTGTAGAATTATCTATGTAATATTTCTCAACGTTGTATTAGCATAATTAATCAGATGTTTAAAAAAACAACACTATATATTCTAGTTTTATTTGGTATATTAATATATAGAAAACTTTAATCGAAAATATAAAAAAAGTCTACCCAAATTTCTGAATAAAAATGTTAAAACCCCCTACCTGGGAGATACCGGATCCATGACCGTATATGCAACGCAAAAGAAATACATTAGAATAAATTAAATACATAATAAAGCCAGAACATAATAAACAAGGCTAAATTTGCGAAATATCTAAGTTTGAGAAGATAATTAAGTGTATGTCACTGATTTTGACATAATTAGACAACTAACAATTGTGTTTCTTTTGATCTGATTTTAATCCTTTTCTTATACAAGTAACAAATGAAATGGAAGAAAATGAGATGACGTAAACAAAGAAAAATATGGCTAGTATTATAGCAAATAATATATGGCCAGGAGTGAAGACAAAAGAGACATCTACGTTACATATTTATTGACCACATATGTATGCACTGAGTGTTATATTCCACATCACACGAAGTAATATAGAAGAACTAAAAACCACATCCATAATCTTTAAAGACTAAACACTATCCCAACTCCTAAATACTGATTCATAAATCCTAATCCAAATATAAACTATAATTAGGTGACTGAATGGCAGTAAAATAAATAGAAAAAAATATAAAACTTTTCAATAAATAATGCATTCCATATTAACCCAATACACAACTTTTAAATACTAAACGCTAACCAAACTTTAAAATACTAAACCCAAATATAAACTTTAATTATCAACCCTAAACCCAAGTATCAAAATATGAAAATAGTATAATATTAAACTATATTGAAGCCTAACTTTTGAATAGTATATGGTTCTAACCCAAAACACAAATTCTAAATCCTAATTACAGACCTAAATTTTGAATTCTAAACCCTAAACTGCTATCACTAAACCCAAACCTCAACTTCTATTTTTCAAATACTAAACCCTAAATCCTAATTACTAAACCCTAAACCCAAATATATACCCTAAAACCCAATTAGAATGGAACAAAATACATAGTATAGTATATATTGGTGAACAAAATAGAACACTCTTTATTAATCGTCAAATGGATCGATAATGATAGGGTCACTAAACTCAAACCTCAACAGTACCTTCCAAATACTAAACCCTAAATCTTAATCATTAAACCCTAAATCCAAGTGTAACCCCTAAACCCAAATAGAATAGAACAAAATACATAGTATAGTACATATTGGTGAACAAAATAATATTTTTTTTATTAATCGTCAAATGGAATGATACATGATAAATAAATATAGTAACAGACTATTTCACATTAATAACATGAATATAACATTCATAATACATAGTGTTTTACATTTCTATTCCATATGCATATAATAAAATAGAACACAATGTTACAAAAACTGTTCATCTTCTCCGATCAATTCTAGGACATTCACAACGACAAAGATATGTGTAACTGGCGATATCCGTGGGAATAGTACATGTAACCGCCTAGTAAACCGAAGAGATTAGAGCGATTGAAGAAAGAGTTGACGAACCTCGCGGCGGCGCCGTTTACGTTGTCGGCGACTCCATAGATTTCAGATGCGCAAAGCTTCCCGTCAGTAGCCAAGCGAGCCGTTGCAGATGGGCATCTCCTAGGTAAAGCTACCCAAAAAATGATTTTGGTGGTCACACAGTGGAGCAAAAATGGGGAAGAAGTCACTCACGTTCTACAAGGTATGTGATTCTCCAAAAGCCACGATGTATGTGTGTTAGGTAAGTATTATTAATTTAGATTTTTTTTTGTTTAGAAATTTTACCGGTTGTGCAAGAGGACATATTAGTATTATTATATAAAAAATGCATGGTATATTGATGTATGTATTTATTTTAGATATCAAATGAATTATAATTTGTTTGATGGTTAGAGCATGCGCAACGGTGAGACTCATTGGAGTCCTTAACGACAAGGACATTTTGGATTAATCCCGGATATTTTGGATTTAAAAAAAAATAAAAAAAAGATGACCTGGGCCGCCACGTAGTCGTGGGGATCCGCAAATAGTGCAAGGATTCAATAAGAAAGAGCTCTTATTTAAAAATTTTAAAGATTGAATCTTTAGCTTTTGGTGGAATCTACTGATTATTTAATTATTTTTTTTCTAAGGACTCTCGCTTAAGGATTTCCAGTGCGGATGCACTTATACATCCTAGTTATCCGATAAACAATGCGTAAAAGTGATTGTGCTATTATTTAATTTACCAATGTTGAGTATATATTCATATGGTTAGGAGACAGAGAGACACTTGGCCGAGCAGACAAAGAACCTATTCACACGAACAACGCATCAAACAGTTTTATTTTTTCATTAGTTTTTGAGCAACGAACGACGACGAAGTACACGGATTAATCGAAAAGGTTACAGGTAATACATACTCTCTCTACTTGTGGATAAGTACCACCAAAGCTGGAGGGTTCTCTTAATTATTTCCATTTATGTCCACATTAAATTTTGGATAAATTACTAATTTAGCCTATAATTTTGAATCTGATGCTATCAGCTTTTATCAAAATCTCCTGGAATCTCTGTTACAGTATTTATTGTTCTAAGTTTTGAATTGGATTTTTGCAAATTTTCTAGATCTTCTCTGTGTTTCTGATCTGATTCTATGAAATGCATGATTTTAGTGACAAGTAGTGGAAGCAGAAGTAACATGAATTTCAAGAACAACAACAACAACATGGGGAATGAGCCACCAGGAGACGGTAGTGGAGGAGCGGCGTTGACCAGACAAGGTTCGATATACTCGTTGACATTCGACGAGTTTCAGAGCAGTTTAGGTAAAGATTTTGGGTCAATGAACATGGACGAGCTGTTAAAGAACATATGGACTGCTGAAGAGACACAAGCCATGGCTGTTGCTGCTTCAACTAGCGGTGTTATTCCACTTGCTGGAGGAGGCCAAGAGGGGCTGCCGTTGCAGAGGCAAGGCTCGTTGACACTCCCCCGAACCCTTAGCACGAAAACGGTTGATCAGGTGTGGAAAGATCTCTCTAAAGATGGAGGAGGTGGAACAAACTTGACTCAGAGTCAGAGGCAGCAGACATTAGGTGAGGTAACTCTAGAGGAGTTCCTGGTACGTGCTGGCGTTGTGAGAGAGGAAGCTCAGATTGCTGCCAAAGATGCTAACACGGGTTTCTCTGTCCAGGCTTCTCCTCAAGTTGTTCCCGGTTTGATGGGGAACCTTGGTGCCGAGACTGTGAATCATATGCAGGTTCAAGGTTCTAGTTTGCCTCTGAATGTAAATGGAGCTAGATCTACATACCAGCAACACCAGCCAATCATGCCCAAGCAGCCTGGTTTTGGGTATGGAACACACGTTGGTCCTGGGATAAGAGGTGGTCTTATGGGACTTGGAGATCAGTCTCTAAATATGGGATTAGTCCAAGGCGTTGTTGGTGCTGCTGTGTCTCCTGTGACGCCAGTGTCAGCAGATGGGATAGGGAAGAATAATGGTGATTCTTCATCGCTGTCTCCGTCTCCGTACATGTTTAATGGTGGGGTGAGGGGTAGAAAGAGTGGTACTGTAGAGAAAGTTGTTGAGAGGAGGCAAAGGAGAATGATAAAGAACCGAGAATCAGCCGCAAGGTCACGTGCCAGGAAACAGGTAAAAAACATTTGATCTCTACATCTTTTTAGTCTAATACAGTGTAGTAAACAGAATCATTGGGACTTGAAAGAAAACCATTAATAAGTACTTGTGTTTCTTGATGCTGAATGAGTCCTGGAGACGCAAATATGAACCTTCTGGTTTTGGTGTATATACATGTTGTAATCCGCAGATGTTCTCGGCAGACCAGACAATGTAGTGGAATGTAATTTGCTATGCTAACGTCTCAAGGTGACTCGGGGGTTGTATTTGAGAGTTCAAGTTCATCAATATTCAAGAAGTTGTAGTGACTCCATTTTTTTGTTATTTTTTCTTTCTTTTCTTTTTGGGAAGGTAAAGCGTGATTGGTCTTACTAAAGCATTCAAACTGTGACCGTACTGTTGAGTTCTACACCAGGGAGTCGAAATGTTGTGAATGGCACTCAGTAGTGCTTGTTTGCTTTGTAGGCTTATACCGTGGAACTTGAAGCTGAAGTTGCAAAGTTAAAGGAAGAGAATGAAGAGTTACAAAGAAAGCAGGTAACCACAGACTATATCTTACTTACCATCACATCTCTTCATATGCTACATTCATTTCTTCTAGTTTCTCATATTAACTAAACCCTTGTGTGTTCTACAGGCAAAGATTATGGAGATGCAAAAGAATCAGGTAATAATTATTAAGCTCATAGTTTTGTTTGACATCAAGAATCATAACTGAACTTACAAACTCGGCTGTTTCCAATGCTGTGTATATTCACAACAGGAGATGGAGATGATGAATATTCAAGGAGGTGCAAAGAAAAGGCTGAGGAGGACAGAGTCAGGACCTTGGTGAATCATACTTAGTTTCTGTAGATAAATATTCCCCACATGTGTTTAGTTTGAAGACCAAAGAGAGAGAGAGTTTCATGGTTTATTTTGTAAGCTCTTTTCATATGTGTTCTCTTATACATACACAAAGTTATCATAATCCCTTTACTTTAATTAGACCAAGACGTTTCAGTCTTTCTCTTCATTACAACGTCAAAATGTAGTTCTTATTTTCAGAGATACTAATTTAGTTTTACATAAACTCTAAGAAACTAAAGTTTTGGCAATTTCTTGTCAGAAGTCTTAGACGTTATAAAATGTTTTCTTGTGTTATTATGTGAGGAGGCAACTCTTCATATACAAAGACACACAGTGCTTAACTTAACGTATACATAGCAGATGTACAAATACGGTCTTACAGGCAGAGGTCTTCACCGTTCATGAGCATCTTGTCCCTCGACCGTCCTTCATCCCCTCGGTCATGACTTGGTTCTTAGCCGAGGCGCACCCCGTCTAGGCCATACCTCTTCACATGTTATGTCTCGCTTCAACCATCCCATTTCCGTCCAATCACAAGCTTCATCACTTGGTCTGCCGAAGGAAGAGGCATACGGGGAATTAATCATGTGCAACCATGGTTTGACTTTGAACCAACCTTAACCATGTAAGTGTCCATAAACAGAGGAGAGGTGACAAAGATTTTGAGGGAGGGATGTCCTACTGGTTTGGTACAAGAGAAATGGCCCGAGTTTGAAGTTTATTTCAAGTTGAGCTTTGAGTTTTTATGATAAGAGGGAAAGGAATATTTTGGTTTTATTTTGCAAAGTAACACTTGATGTAACAAGATTTTTTTTTTTTTTGAATTACATTTAACATTCAATTCAAAAAAAAAAAAGTGTCCATAACCAGTCATAAAAGATTTTCAAAATCGTGTTTTCTTACGATCAACCAATCATCAAACCAACCTTTATTTCCGAATGTTGATTATATAGCAGTTTCTCTTACGAACATCACATCACTTTATTTGACAATCTATAGTTTCATGTTCTAGTAGCAAAATTCAATAATGTTAGTGGTCTCAAAAAGTGATTCTATTGTGCAATGCTCTAGTTGCACCAGATATATCAGGAGAGAGTAGCGAGGATTTGATCCAATTCTTTGACTAGAATTTTAGGAGATAAGGATTACTAGTTATCGCCTTTAAGTTGTGGGAATCTTGATCACAGACCAAACACCTACATCTCTGCTAATATGCTACATTCATACTGTTTGATTGTTCTTGTTGTGGCATTACAATCTAACAATGTGTGGAGAGCTACAAATACCATGAAAGTCTTCAAATACAGATAATAAAAAACATTAATAAAACATACAAGAATCACATAAGAGTTAGCTTAGCCTTTTTTTCTGAGACCGTAGTCTTCTCAGAACAGTCTGCACACTGTAGTGATCAGATACAGAAGCTGTATCACTGTTTTGAGTATCCTTGCCAGTTACAAACGGTGACATTTCAGGTAAAACCTCGATCCCCGCCAAATGCTGTGCCCACTTATATGGCCTCGATGTTCGGCTCTCATCAAATGCATGATCATCACCAAGAATGAGCTTGGTTGACTAAGCCAACAAAAGAAGGTGGTTTCAAGAGAATAGTCGGTATAAAATTAGATGTGAGCGCATATATATGTACCTGGTGAGGAGGCTCAAGTCCAGCATCGTCTGGAAACAAGTCGCAGAGGATATCTTCCTGAGACTCTTCAATGCCGACACATACAAGATTCAACTTCAACAAGTACTCAAACGTGAGCATAACAAGCTTATGCGACTTCGGATCTGGAGTCTCATCATCATAAATGTGAAGGACAAGTTTAAGAGGATGGACTCGATAGAGTCCTGCCTCATCAGAAGTCTCTTTCTTGGGTCGCTTCCTTTGCCTTTTCCCATCATCACCAGAGCTCTCTATAATAATAAAAAAACACATAATAAACACTCCACTCACTTCCTACATAAAACAAAAGTCTCACAGTTCCTAACCTTGGTTCTGTTCCGCTTGCTGGCGAGCATAACTCTGAGCATCCTTAAGACACCCGGATACCTCGATGTCTATGTTATCTTCAAAAGCTTCCTTGTGTGCCATGAACTTTGAATACATGACGTAAAGCGGCGGAGGAAGAAGCTCAGCTAGATCATGATACTTGAGCTTCTTCGGACTCGGCAAACTCAACTGGCTCTGTACTGGCAAAGATGCTTTCTTAAGAGACTTGAGATGCAACGGGAGACTAGACAGAAACTTGCTACGCTCGGAGTTAGCTTCCAGCAAACACTTCCTACGTTGTTCCAACTCAGCTCGAAGCTTGCATACCTCTTTCCTCTGAAACACAAAAAGCTTAAAAACATTTAATCAAAGTTGAAGACGAATCTTTGAGATGATGGATTATGTGTTAACCTGATGGAGCTCAAAGTTGAGCCTTTTAAGCATCAAATCATGATCATGGCAAGTGTCGTTCTGAGGTTTGATTGCTTCGGGAGCGTCTCTGAACAAGTCTTGTTCGGATATGAGATCGATGTCGGGATACTTGGATTTGAACTCTCTGGAAGATCTGGTGGCTTTCAAGTAATGGCTCTTCTCGTACGTGAGATTGTGGAGCTCCAATGCTGTGAAATCCATTGGAGACTCTCTTCTCACTCTCTCTTCTTCCATCAGAATCGCACGATTCGCCTACCAAATTTGCAAATAATGAGATGTAATGGGAGAAAAATTAAATAAATAAAAAAAGGTTACGAACCGAACCTGGCGGAGGTTGATGAAGTTGAGAAACATCTGAGTGACGAGTTCGCGGTTCTCAGATTTGGGGTCTCCCTGTTTCTTGATGGACAGCATCCTCGAGATGATTTCTTCGATGGAGGATCTGCTTTCTCGGAGTAGCTCAAGCGGCGACCTCTCCGGAGCCATCGTCGTGTCTTTCGTCATCTCCCATTGCATACTTCCGTCGGAGATGGTTTAAAACAGCGGTTCCTCACATTTATTTGTCCAGCCCTTCAAGATTTTCTATTTTCTCGATTCAGGCCGTAATTTGGACCAATCTCTTTGCTAAATTTGAGCTTCCTAAACCTGCCACATGGACAAAAATATTCACAACCAATCAATATGCCATGTCATCCCGGACTGGGCTTGAAATTGAAATTTTTTTTGTCACCTTCGCGTCCTGTTAGACCCATCTCGCAGCCCAATCCACAGCTCTTGATACGGCGCGGGTTATATCTTCGTCTTCTCTGAAATCTCAAAATCACTAACCCTAATCGTCGTCTCGATCTCTTTGTCGATTCTCTTCCTCTCCCAAACTCATCCCGATCTCTTTGTCGATTCTCTTCCTTTCCTCCAACTCATCCCGCATAACGTCCCCGATGAGAATGTTGGTACTTCAATGTGCTCTCATAAATCCTCCATTGAAGATCCCTACGGCCCCTCAACACCCCCCCTCCGGCTCGATGATATCTAGATCCCTATTTATACCTTTATCCCTCTTACCTCAGACCTCTTACATGAGATCGTCAAATCCATACCCTTATCATGGCAAAAAAGACTGCGATCCTTACCAGCGAAGCTTCTTCTCCTCTCCTCTTCCGACATGTTACACCAGGACCAGGAGATTCCACCTTGCAGTTCAGGCTTATCCATTTCTGAGATGCTCACAAGAATGTGAAAGGAGGACCATCCATCATTCTTGGGATTGAGCTGCTTATGATCGATGCGGAGGTTTGTGTTCCTGTCTCATTGTGCATGTGTTGTTAACTTCTGAAATACACTAACGGATAATTAGATTAGCGTATCTTGAAAAAAATAACTAGATTGGTTGGTTTGAAATTATATTAGCGTATCTCTGATTGGTCTTCCTGTCTCATTATTCATGTATCTATTATATTAGCGTGTCTTGATCAGACCTATTTAAACTGTACTTGATTTATTGGGTTGAGATGAAATTAGATTAGCATATCTTGAAAAAAAAAACTCTGATTGATTGGTTTGAAATTATATTAGCGTATCTATTTAAACTATTATATCATTGTTGTTTTGTTGATTTGCTAATCACTGCATCCATCTCTAGAAAAAAACTTGATTGATTGGTTTGAAATTATATTGATATCATTACAGGTTTGTTGTTTTGCTAATCACAGCATATCTGTTAAGCTTTTGCATTGTTTACTTGAGAGTGCTTTGATAGCTTTTATATTGTTTACTTGAGCGTGCTGTGATAGCGTAATACCAGAACTAGAAATTGTATTGTTTGCCTTGAACGTTAGAATTTGTAAACACTCTACTTTTAGATATTCGACTTAATCGATATTGTCTCTCTGTTCTGTAGGGTACTGTGGCTCAGGGGTTCATCGGTCAGAACCGTCGCAACCAATATGAAAAAGAGCTCCGGCGTGGGAGGATATACACACTGACAAACTTCTATGCTTCCAACAGCAAGGTGATGTACCATATTGCTGATCAGAGGCTGGTGATTTGCATCTCACACGCCTCGAAGCTGTCGAAGTTTGATGACAACATTGAAGGCATTTTGACAGAACGCTTCAGAATCCATTCCTTTTCAGATTTTAAAGCCAACTGAGATCTCAAAAGAGATCTTCACGGTAAGGTTTAGGTAATTTCTTATCATGTTTGACTGTGTCCACGCTGACTATTCGTGTGGTTGTGTGTTGTAGATGTTGTTGGCCACCTTAAGCTGGTAGAAGGCCAGACTCTCCATCAGCGTCCGGTGTTGTGCACCAAGGATGACTCGACTTCTCGGAAAGTTATGGTTCATCTGCAACTTAAAGAGTAAGCTGTTATAGTTTTCTATTATATGATCCTTATTTAAGCATCTACTTTTTTAAACATATACTCTATGATCCTTATTTAACCATTTACTCTTTTTTAACCCGCAGTGGTACAGTGATTAACGTCTATCTATGGGACGAGGCTGCTGAAAATTTCCGCATGAAGTTTGACGCATGTGCAGTGACTCCGACGGTTCTATTGGTCACAACGGTCAATCCTAAAAGACTCTGAGGTAATCTCTCTCTGACTCCATATAAGACATCCTAATCACTCACATTTAGTTACATAAACCTACCACTAATTGCTTCTGTTATTGGCAGGGAAATTATGCCTAAGTTCAATGTCCTCATCAAGAGTGTTTTTGGACGAAGAGGTTGATCCCACCAAGGAATACTTGACCTGGTTAGTATTTTAGATTTCTAAATTTAAAATTTTCTATATTTAACAACCTTGATGATCGCCTGATTTTAAATTTTTTAAAAGGTTGAGCACGAACCCTTCTGCAACTTCTTCGGTCAACCCTGTTGAGGTGGTTAAATCTGAGACGCTCACAATAAGTGAGATTGCTGACTTCATCAAGCGTCAGCCTGCTAAGGTAATCCCATTTGGTTATTACAATGAAACACTTTTCTGAGTTTAGTTGCTGACAAATTTTGGCATGTGATTTCAGATTGCCTACGTTGACTGCATTGCCACCATTGATGATGTCAAGCTTGGCACTGAGTGGTATTACATCGCTTGCAAGGACTGCCAGACAAAGTTAAACCGTGGGCCGACAACAATGCTTTGTCCAAAATGCGGCAATGAAAATGCTACTGCAGTAGCCAAGTAAGATTCTCCATTCAAACATGTTTTCATTCTACAATGTGTATACTAATTACTTGCCTTTGAAACAGCTACCGCGTAGAAATGTCTGTCTATGATAATGAGGAGCAGTGCACTTTCATCATTCTCGGAGATGCTGGTAAAGATCTCACTGGCAGAAAAGCAACAGAGTTGATCGACACTTATGTTGAGGTACGTGTTATTCTGTTGAAAATTGATAATCGTGATAAGACTTGACACGTATTTTATTGAATTTTCAAAGCTACCAATTTGATAAATGATTCTGTTATAATAGGAAAATGGTGGAGATGGGGCTGAGCTTGAGATTCCACTGCCACAATATTTTATCGACGCAATAGGACAGACAAAGAAATTCAGGATCAAGGTGGCTCACTACAACTTCACATCTACCCGTCTATCCTTGACAGATACCAAAATTGTCTCATCAGCAGTTTTGCCACCAAAGAATCCTCCACTCAAAACGCCACCAGGAAGTGAAGTGGAAATGTCAGAGTTAGCTGAGAGCAGTGGGGTGGTACTTCAGCCAGTGACGACAAGAAGAAAGCAAAGCGTGCCAAGCTTAGTGGCTAGATCACATGCAGTATAGTCACTCCATCAGTGGCTGGTACAGACTGCTCAGTCATAATGCTTCTCCAATAACAGTCTTCTTATCTCTCTTTAATCAGTTTGCTTTCTTCTTCTTGCAAAGACAGTTTATTATTTGAAAAATCTTATGGTTTTGTTTTCTTATTAAAGTTGTTTGGTTTTCATTTGGTTATGAAACTATGATAATTTATGCCTACATGTTCATTGTCACTACTATACTCATGCATTTATGAAGGACATCAAACGGGCCATGCGTTTAGTTTATGTAATTATCCAAGTGATTAATTTGTCCTATTGGTTGGAGTCAGTGATGGAGAAAAACCAAATTTCACAATTCATGTTTGCTATGTATATGAATCTGATCATTGTATATGTAGTGGAACATGAAAAAAAAAATGGCAAATAGACTACGTACTTAAGAATTCACAATGTTATAAATCCAATGCATGCATGGATTTGTTAAGTCCAGCTGTTAATGGCAAAAGATATTCATGCCAAAAATTGAAGAAAATATATTCAACCATTAATACAAATAACAAGAGATATGGAATCAAAACAATACGTATTCCAAAAGAGATTTGGTCTCTGACTCGAAGCTCAACACGGCATATTCATTACCGCACTGCAGTCTCCACCGATTCTCCTTCTACCTTCCCAGAGAGGTCTTCGACGCCTGAATAGGAAACTGGCTGACGTCTCATCACGTAAGCAATAGTATACCATCAAATGGCTTTGCCAATTAGCTTCACTAGGTTTTTGTGGTGGATCTGACCATGGTCAAACCAACCTCCAAACACCACATGCTTGCATCAATATCATCCCTTTATTTATCACAGTTTGGTTCATCATATCTTACTTATTTCTCTTTTGTGTGTTTGTTTAAGGAACTGCTGTCCCTCAACACTATGGTGAAACAAACCTCCGAAGATCCTCTGCATCTAGGAGGTATTTTGAATTTACAAGTTATTTTTTTATCAAAGATTAATTATTTACATCTTATTTAAATAAAGTGAATTTCCATTGTGGTGAGCTATCAATTTCCGTAAGAGAAAAAAGTTTATGACTGTGCCTTTTTAAATTGACGTATGAATCGGTAATGTAAATTTTATAAGTTTAGACTTACTTTATATTTTAAAACTAAAAATTTAAACTGATTTTTTAATGAAAATTCACATATATTACAACAAGGAAAGTGACAATGACAAATTAATTTTCAAAAATCCCAAAAAAACCATAAAAACCCTATACAACCGAAATTTTAACTCTACCTTATTATCAATCTTGAATCAAAAACAATTTTACTATTCAAATATTAATTTAATACTTTAATCCAAAACTATAATTAAAAAAAATATACAAGTTGTAAATGCACTCCATTGTTTCATCATTAAAGGTGTTTGCAACTGTCTAAAATGCAAATTTATTTTTTTTCTTTTACAAAAATTGCTGCCCTTTCTTTGAAAATTCTTAAAACCGGAAAAGACTTCTTTTTGGATTTTATGATTCTTTTTCTAATTCTTTAAAAATATGTTTAAAAAAAGAAGGCTTTGTTTTGTTAGAACCAAAGGTAGGTCAATTTCCAGACCCCGAACTGTTAAAAAACAAAAATCATTTTTATCTCCTTTTGTTTTTTTTAGCCGAGTCTTCTGAGATGATTGAAATTTATATTTATGCCAAGGTTAAAGATAAAACAGAAATAGGATTTTTATCTGTAATTATTGCCAAAACCTATATTTCGTTTTAATATATTTTTCATTAGTCACATCTTATTGAATTTTATTTGTTTATAATATGTTTTAAAACATACCAAAATAAAGGAAAATATTTTTAATAAATAAGGAAATTATTAACTTACTTAACAATTAAAAACAAAAAAAAATGAAACTGATATATTTTAATCAAAATTCACATAACAAGAAAATTGACAAAGACAAATTATTTTCGGTGATTTAAGCCGGTTACCCAGTTTGTAAACAAGGAAATGGAAGAGGGTACTTTCTTTGTTCCAATTTAATATAACTGTAACATATTTTGATGACAGTTTCTTCAGGCTTAACTAAAACTAAATTAAAATTTAATTGCAGCGTAAATTTCTGATAGATAAAATAACCAATTTTGGGAAATCTGTTTTCCAGAAAAGGAATCCAAAGATTTGAAGAAGATTTGTTATTGTTTACTTATTAATATTTATACCTTGAATAAAATAAAATAAAGATATGATGCTAATATTATAAATCCATTTCATATAAAAGTTGCTATATTTGAAATCACATGTCCCATTGCAACAGCTACATAAAATAAATAGAACAATGCTATATATATTTTGATGTAAATTTAGTTTAATTACTTAATTTAATAAATATATTTTGCTACAAAAACTAAAACTCAACTTCTGTCTTTCAAACTTTTCTAAGCAATTTAAATATATAGAGAATAAATTAAAAGATATAATCGCACGGACAACGGATCTAGTGTTTTTAAAAACCGGACCGTCTAAAGAACTTTAAATTTTTCAGGGGTCATGCATGGGTCATCATCGTGTTTGGCCGGTTTGATCTGAGTTTGATTAAATTAAACTGAATTTAATAATGTTTTATAAATAAGATGTATATTCTTACAAAGATAGATCATATCATATAAAAAGTTTCAATAACCATAATGTTTAAAAAACTTTAAAATACCAAATTGAAAATGTAATAAAAATGATGAAATTATTTAATAGTTTAAATCTAAATCAATATAAAAAGCACGTTTAAAATCACTCTAGACCGCCATCATTTAAACAAAAGAAGCTTAAACCACAAGCAAGAAAAAGACTGATAGTTACTAAGTTTTCGTTTGCTCTCGTGAAATAAGAAAGAAAAATAAGTTACATGTTTTGTTTCTTTTATAAATTGAGACAAATTTCATATATGTTAGTGTTTTAATTATTAAAGTCTTTAACACAAGTGATCATAAAATAATATTTAAAAACAATACCATAAAGTGGAGATTTAGGTTTGTAAATTTTAAAACTTGTGAGTTGCAGAAACGTCGAAAGAAAAAAAAAGGCCGAGTTTTTCTTCATCTAACGACTATCTGGGAACCAGAACAGAACAATCAATGTAGTACATGTCCCTATGAAACAATCTTGCTATCTTAACTAATGATGTGACAATACATTTTCCGTACGAAGAATAAAAAATCGAGAACTCCGTGAATCTGTTCTTCAGCTTCATCTGTTCTTTCAGCTCAGTTGAAAAGTTAGGTCATGCTCAGGATCTTGAATCACTGAGACTAGGTCCTTACAATTGGTGCCAAAAGTCTGACACGTCGATAGCGGTAACATACATTCCATTGCCCATAAGAGAGCATCTAGCTCCGAGTGAAGAGGTGAGCTTCTTCTATGTTGGTTTCTTACTCCCAATAACTGAGTGTCTTCTCTAGAGTTTATCAATGTCCAACCATAACCACTAAAGAATGAGCCATGTATCCATGATCCATTATCATACATTTCTCAGAGATTTTGTTTGTTCATGTGATGTATTTCCGCGGTTCTTCCTGTTTACAATCAGCTTCAAACCAAACATGACATTCTGACTCAGCATGTCAGAGATTTTCCAATGGGTCCATGTCTATTCCTCTGAATAAAGAAGAGACGAGTTATGGTGATACTTTATTAATCTTTTACAAACCATATTTTACTTTAAAGAAGAAAACTATTTATTTTGTTAACAAAATTTTGGTTTACATATCAACCGGAGTTTAGTCGGTTCCCAGGTTTTAAACGGTTTAATATGTATTTTTGTCATGTTCAACTATAGTTGGGTTTTGGTATTAACCCAACCCAATTGGTGTCCGGTTCGCGGTTTAACAAGGTGCGACCACCGGTCTGGTCCGTGTTTAAAACACTGAGTTAGACCATTATGATCTATTGTGTAAACTTGTGATATGTTCGAGTTAGAGCATCTTCAATAAAATGTTCAATAGAATTAATACTCGATAAATTAATAATGTTAAATAAAACTTAGGAATGTTATTAAACGATTATTCAATAAAATGTCTTTCAAATAATCTGCTATCACACTCATTCATTCTCTTAGAACCGACTGAACTCAGGTAAAACACAAATGCACTTTATCTATATCATCAAAACACAAGTAGGACATACATGGATACTTAAGCAAACTTTCTAGCCACGAGATTGTGACACATTTATGAAACATAAACTTGTCGTTGGCTAAAGTGTTAATGTTAACAAATCAGCTTTTATAAGCTTTTCTAGTGTATTATTCCATTTTAATTTCAGCATAATTCTGCTACAAATTTGAGTTTTATTCTAATTTTTTTTTCCTAAAGAAATAATGAGTAAAAATAGAAAATAAATTCAAAATAAACCATGGGTAAATTTCATGGCGTTTATAGATATGGTTTGCTCCATGTTGATAGGAGTCATTCGTTACAGAGGGTACATCAATAAAATCTCACTAGTCTATATACTAATCACATACTAAATCTCAATCGATAGAAACTACAGTCAACATACTAATCACTTATTAAACGTTTAGTGAACACTGAACAGAAACTAAATTGAAGTTGGTGGGTGTCTCGATCTTCAAAACTCAAGACTTTGTCCAGAGTTCTCTTAAACTGTGGGGCCATCCTCAAGTTCAGAGGCTTCTTATCTGAAACATCTGTCCTTAATTTCTTCTTGGAACATGTTCGTCTGATTCTCAATTTGAACAACCTCAACAGAAACGAGTTTCTCTTCCTATCCTCTGTTTTCTTCTCCTCTTCTTCAAGTTCTGGACGAGTCAAAAAGGGATGAAACATCAAATCATATGCGCTTCCTCTCTCCTCAGGTTTCCTTGACAAGCAAGTTTCGATAAAGTCCTTTGCATCGGAAGGCAAACTCGCTGGGATCTCTGGAGCTTCACCACAACGGAGACGAGAAGCGATATCACTGAGTTTAACGCCTTCCCATGGAACCACGCCCGTGTACATCTCTAGAACCAAACATCCCACCGACCATAAGTCTAGGGTTTTGTTGGCGACGCCGTCACGGACAGACTCCGGCGGCATGTAAATCGGAGTACCCGCCCACGGAGAATCCTTCGCCCAGTAATGAGGAACTTGTCCGACTTCCAGAGAGTTTCCAAAATCAGAAAGCTTAACCTCGTACTGTGATGAATCTTCTGTCGGAGAAGGAAACACAAGAATATTGTCGGACTTTATGTCGCAGTGGACATAACCGTGTCCGTGAATGGAGACCAAACCTTCAAGAATCATGCGCGTGAAATCTTTGATCAATGGTTCGGGCAACTTTCTGTCGGGGTAATTGTTCAAGAAAGCGTTTAAACTACCTTCAGAAGCGTACTCGAGAAGCAATTTGTGGACTCTGTTTCCGTAGCTGCTGACACCTTCTTGCAGAAAATCTCCGAAGCATGTAATGATCCTCGGATACCCTCTGAGTTCTCGCAAAATCTGAAGCTCTCTGTTGAGGTTGTCGGAGTCTTCGTCGTAGGAGTTCTTTACGGCCGCGAGAAACGAAGAGCCGTCGTGGTTAGTGTAACGGACGAGATGAACATAGCCACAAGATCCTTCCCCAAGAAATTTGATGAACTCTTCGTTTGATTGCATTGTTTACTTTTAGGGTTTCTAAATTGAATTGCTTGGAAAAAAAAGAAAGTTACTACAGTGGAGAACAGCAGAAATAAAATTGATGGGAGATGGTAAAAAGGAAATTGTAGCGAACGATATGAGATTATCAGATTTTATAGAGTTAGGTTGATGCGTCAGAAAGGAAATTTGAGAGACTCAAAAAAGGAAATAGCCAGGTTAAAAAAAAAAGGAAATTTGAAGTTCCGAGCGAAGAATCAAAAAAGGAAATCAACTTCTTTGAAAAAATATTTTGATATTGGTAACGTTAAAATTCGAGCATCAGATAGATATTGGCTAATAAGTTAATTAAGATAATAACCAAAGCTAAATTTAATATATAAAATAACAAAAACCTTACTTTTACTACATAATACTATTTTACTCTCTTAAATTATTCTATACAGATATATAAGTTAGAGAAATTAGGACGCATACCAAAACATTATAACCTATTTAGCAAAATACCAATCGCAACTATTTGAAGACTGTACACATTCGTATATGACCATGCTATTCCTATGCTTAATTAAATCATTTTTTTCCTTACGAATGCCTAAATATTATAGCTAGATTCGATAAGATCTTAGATCCATGTGATTATATTTTCCAAAATCTTTGTTTGTCAGAAAATAAATAGTTTTTCTCCTAATCTTCTTCAAGATTTTGAAATGTGAAATTATTATAGCACTCTTTCTCTTTCATCTATGAAACCTTTCAACTATCTCTCTTCCAAGAACAAATCCCAATTTCACTGAAAAAACCCTACAAAATACCATCACCACAATTATAAGGATTGAAAACTTCATATATCTTTTTTTCTTTCAAGATCTCTCATATTTTTTAAATATACTTCCTCTAAGAACAAATCCCTGTCAACCCGACGAAACCACATAAATTCCCTTCAACCACCATCATAAAGATGGAGGACAAGAAATCTGAACCACCGCCATGCCTCATCCTAGAAAGGATTTTTGCGGGAGGAGAAGAACCAATTAAGGTCAGGGTAACACCATACCACAAACCATGTACCATCAGAAAAATTCTCAAGGCCTTTGACACCGGCGAAATTAATCATATTCACAGTTATAACTAAATTCAAAACGGAAGTTAATCTTGACCAAAACACAACACATAGTGGGTTATTTATTTGTAATTAAGGACAATAATTATTGTATATGCAGTGTTTTGATAATTAAATTTATTACCATCTCACAAAATTGTTAACCGTAAAATTTATTTATTGGATAGTCAGAAAAATTATTGTACCATAACAATGAATTTTGGATTATTGAAAATAAGGTTTTTCATTACCATTAACAAGCTATTAAACAAGTTACACATCTAACTACAAAATTAAAAGGCAATCTTATAAGTTACACATCTAACTACAAAATTAACAAGCAATATTATATCATAGACTGTAGGGGTGTAGGGGTTTCACTACATGGTTAAAACTATAGAGTGTAGGGGTATGATCATTTATAGCAAATCTTGTTATTAACATGTTTCTTAATTCTGTTAGCCATCCAAAAAATATGGTAACTATCCATAAGGAAAATTGGACATATGATAATAGACATATATTTTTACTCTATTTATCAGGTCTTATGCTTAATGAAATTGTCTATACGATTTAGTGTATTGTATTATAGTGTCAAGGGTTAGGTGTTGCTATTGGATTTAAGTCTTATGATATTGATTTAGAGTTTGGATTTTACGGTTTAGTATATTTTGTTTTGGGTTAGAGTTTAGGGTTTATGATCTGGTTAAAGTTTATAGTTTACGATTATGGGTTTAATGATTAGGATTTATGATTTGGTAAAGGTTTTTTTTTTTTTGATCAAGATTTGGTAAAGGTTTAGGGTTTGAATTTTAAGTTTAATGTTATGACTTTGAGGCATAAATTATTTTAGATAGCTAACCAACAATTTTATTAGACGATAAATTATTTTTGCCATACAATTTTAATGTTAGCAAACATGATTTTCTGATAATTTACACTCAATTTATAGACGCCTACAATTTCGAAAACAATAGAAAGCATTCACACAATTTTTATGTAGAGGAGGTAAAGTCAGTGAACAAGTGGATGAGGTTTACTCTGCACCAGTCACTGTTTACCCTCATTTACCGAGGCAACTTTAACAAATCTAAACTCAAATCTTTTGAAGATTTCATCATATCTAAAAAAATCACGCCAGCTATATTTGAGAAAACGAAGCGTCTATGACTCATAGAAAGAGCAAGAGTGTCAATTTACTGCATGCCACATCACGCGCGATTCTTAAGAGTTACTGTTTTTGGTATATGCCTTATATTCCACTTTTCCTTTGTTTTTAACCAAATTAGCTCTATAAGTTATTTATTTAGCTTTACTAAAAACATTTTACTCTTCTTATTCTTGAATTTTATCTTTACAAAGGAAAGGTCTAAAGAAAAATCCTAGAGAAGAATAAAAAAGTAAATCACCGTTATTAAAAAAATATTTGATCTTGGTAATGTAAAAATTTGAGCATCAGATATTGGTTAATAAGTTAAGTAGGATAATAACCAAAGTTAAAAACTGATATATAAATTCCCAAATATAATATCATTTGTCTGTTAAAATATTATTTTATTCTATACAGATATATTAGTTGTATATTCAGTTTTATTAAAAATATTTTACTCTTTTTCATCTTGAAATTTATATTAAAAAGTTCATTTACAAAGGAAAAGCCGAAAGAAATGTCCCGAGAAAAGAATAGAAAATAATTTAATTTTATTAAAAAAACACTAGGCAAAATCTTCGCTACGCTGCAAATATTTTTAATACATATTAGTTTACTAGGTGGACAATCCGCCCGCATCTGCAAGCATTAATATGATTCATATATTGTATGTATCTAATCTATTAAAAAACCCCTATTCGAAAACTCGGTCTCGGCGGCCGTATCGGCGGTGGATAGGCGCTCGGCGGATGAGAGCCGCAACGATTTTGATATAATCGGCTTAAAAATCAGAAAATTCGAAAACCTCACCTTTTGTTCATTAGAGTTCGAGAAATCGAATTTATTTGATAGATCTATCAGTTTTGAGTTTAAATACCAAGAAAAACGAAAGAAAAAGATGAGAATTTGACAAAAAAAATATTTGGCCGCCATTGAAATTGAGTTGCAGATCGTGTGCCTAAAGAAGAGGATGATTAGAAAATGTCCATATTACCCTTATTAAGGTTAATGCCGAAAAAACCTAAAATCTCCACTGTTGGGGATTTGAACCCGTCACCTACAACTCAAACTAAGCGTCTAAGCCACTGAACCAACTCAACATCTCTTGTACTCATATACCATATATAATATCTATCCGATAACTAATATAAACACCCTAAAACTAAGCTCTGATTAATCCCCCTATAATCCCCGCATAATTGATTCGGCGCTAGGTTCCATCTGGCTGCACGTACAGCGCCTAGCGCAATCCCAAACAGGAATTAAAACAGAAGTATAAATAAGAAATACCTCTAAAACTTACAAGTTATTTACAGTACAATGCTAGTAAAGTATTAAATAATCCTAACTTTAGGCAATTTATGTCTTTTTCTATTTTATTAAATCATTTCCTAAATCTTTTTTACTCTCTTAAAAAAATTTGGTGACATTAACTAAGGAAAATCAGTTTACTATTGCTTCCATACAAAAATAGTTTCCAAAAATATAACAATTAGATGCCTATTATTACGGAAGTATTAATGAATATCTTTTAAAAATAAAGGTTATTTGTTACTGTTACATATTATACTAATAATATAGTGATATTCAAGTATATTTATGACCACATTCAAATACTTTTGAGACATAACATAATTAAAACAAAGAAATAGCTGATTTACGTAAGCAACTCCGCACATACGAAAATAAAATGTATATTTTTATATACAAAATATGATCAATGTTGAAGAATATAAAATCTACAACACCAAATTTAACTAATATATATATATATCAATTCTATTATACATTAAAAATTTGATCTATAAGAAAATAATAAAAATGTACATGTGCCGAAGCGTGATTCATATTCTAACATGTTGAAAATCAAAATAAAATTACTCAATATAAACTATAAAAAAATTGTTTAAAAATGACATATTAATTAATTATTTCATGCAGTAAATTTTTAAAATATAGACTACTATTTGTACAATATAAATATTATTTAAAAGGTCAAAATTATTTTATTAAGTGTATAAGTAGAAAATAATTCTTTCACACTAATTCCGTCTTTCTTTTTATCTCTCTCTATCTCATTCATTTAGGTTATGTCTCTCTATCTCTCTCTCACTCGATCTCACTAATTAAACATAATAGATAAATTAGATTTTGTGAGAATTAAAAAGACATACAAATGCAATACTTAACAAAAGGAAATTGCACAAAAACAAACTATTTTTATTTTTATTTCGTTTTCAATTTAACTTATTGATCCAATTGGTGACTATGTTGAAAGGAAAAAATTATGTTAATTTTTTTGTTATTCAAAATTTTTACCAGTTAGACTGAATTTTTGGTCAAATTATTGATAGGTAGGTTCCACTCTTTTCCTAAATATTCCTCATGAATGAATGAATTTATAAAAGAAAGTTTTCGTCTACAATTCTGATGATGAAAAATATGAATAAAGTTTCCTATTATTTTATTATTTCAGTTCCTCAAAAAAAAATTATTTTTTATTTAATTTATTTTTTTCATCCATATGGCGGTCACCAATCAAACCCACCCCAATAAATCCTTAAGATTAAGAATATTATTGAACCCATTAAATTAGGGATTTCAATAAGACTTATTCTTGGGTCAGTGTTTTTAAAACCGGACCGGAAGCTGACCCGGAAATATTTTGGGACACGGTTCAATATGGTTCGATCGAATCAAATCTGGTTCAATAATATGGTTTAATATTTTTTTTAGTATGTAAATATAAAACTAATATTAGTAAACATGATGCATAGTTAAAATATAAATCAATTTTTAACATAAAATATTATAAATATAAATTAGTTTTTTGTTTATATGGATGATTTATAGATTTTTGATAGTTTTAGTGGTTTTTATTGGTTTAATAACTTTGAAATATAATCCGGCTATGTGGCCGGTTCATGGTCGAACCAATTACTAGACCAACCCGGCTTATAACCGGTTCATGGTCGAACCCGGTCCAACCATCGGGTCGGTCCGGTTTTAAAAACACTGTCTTGGGTTCACCCCCTAGGGTGAACCTCTAGGTTCACCAACCAATAAGATTATGTTATTTCATATTCGATATCTTTTAAAAAAGGAAACAAGATATTGTCAAGTTATATTATGTTTTTAAAATAAAAAAGTAAAAAATAAATAAATAAAAATAGTAGTAGTTACAGAAAAAATATTTTTAAAAAATATTTTTAAAGTCGTTAGAAAAACACCAAATCCTAAACCCTAAATCCTAAACCCTTGGGTAAACCTTAAACCCTTGGATAAATCCTAAATTCTAAATAAAAACACTAAACACTAAAACACTCAAGGGTTTAGGGTTTAGTATTTTAGTATTTAGTGTTTTTGATATAGAATTTATTATTTATCCAAGGGTTTAAGGTTTAGGATTTAATGTTTAGTGTTTTGCTGACGACGTTAAAAATATAATTTTTTTTTTAAAAAATTTCTGTAACTACTACTACTTTTATTTATTTATTTTTACGTTTTTGTTTTAAAAACATAATATAACTTGATAATATTTTATTTCATTTTTTAAAAAATACCGAATATGAAATAACACAATCCTATTAGTCGGTAGGTTCACCGTATTAGATTATAGGGTCATACGGAATAATCTTTATTTAAATAAACTCATCTAAAGGTGAACTACAGTTAAATAGAATTCAAAATGATTAAAACATACATGATTTGTCCTTGGAATTCATTATCTTTATATTCAAACGTATATGTTTTAGACATGCATATATAGTTTGGACATGTGCCAACATACAATTTAAAACCAACAAAATATTGTTTTGTACATGACATTGCATCTTATACAGAATATTAAAACAATTACAATGTATAACTATCTTAACAAAAATACAAAACAATGCAAACAACTATTATTATAGTTTAATATTAGAGATATGGTAGTATGAAATTCGTAACCGAACAATATTATTGAAATTTCGTCATGACTTGTATCCATATATATTATTAGGGTTCAGTGTAAGGGATATGGCTGTGGGTCAAATATTAATGCTTTAGTTCTACAACAGAATTCCGTTGAAGTGTGTAAGCACAAGAAAACTTATGCAACATGCCATGATCTTTAACCAATTCAAAGAATGCTAGTTCTGGTGCATTGTCACTATGGATTGTCTTAACAACAATATGATATTGCGTTTGAATATGTTTGAGAAAAGCAGGAAAAATAGAACCAACATCATTTTTATTTCTCAACATATAAATCTAAGTAACCCTTGTACATCATCAATAATCGTAAGAAAATACTTTATCCATCTACAGACTAGATGGAGAAAGGTCCCCAAATATCTAGATGGACCAAATCAAATGGGTGACTCAGACAAACGATTGTGAGAAAAAGATGGAATGTTATTTTGCTTAGCTAATGGACATATAGAGAGTGATCTATACTAGACTTAGACAAGGAAATACCAGAGGAAGATGCTTTAACCTGTTAAGGGTTGGATGGCATAAACGTTGATGCCATAAGTTCCCATCAATCAATGATCTACAGAAGTTTGTATGAAGCGAGTTGATGATCGGCTCAAGAATGTATAGATTTTGCAAATATGTCTTTTACCAATCATCAAGTCCCGAGTATAGCCATGAATAAAAAAAGTACGAGAGAAAAATGAGCTGAACATGTTTCATTATGCAAAAGTGAACTAACACTGATCAAATTGAATCGAAAAGATGGAAGTGGAACATGCAAAACATTATAAGACCAATGAATGAGATATGTGAATGGTCCCTGTATGAGTAATAGGAACATTATTGAAAAGATATTGTCACATCCTGCACAGACGAAGTCCCACTAAACATTGTCCATTTCGAACAAACATGGATAGTAGCCCCATTTGTCGATCATCCAACTATCATCAGGAAGAGTAAAGCAAGAATAGAAAGGCATTGGTGTTGGAAAGTAAGAGCATAAAAAGCGTATGTTTTATTGCCAATTGTATTTTATGGATTTTGTATCCACTTAGAAATAGGGTACAAAAGTTGTATTATATGAATAATAAATAATTTATAAGAAAGTGTATATACTATTGATTAATTATGAAAAGTGACAGAATTACAAAGAGTTTAGACAAACATTGGTCTAATTTATATTTCCCTAGAGTAATACATATGGACGATAACACATTTTATTAAAATGCTAACGCTAACGTTTTCATTTAATTCCACACACGATGATAATTAAAACGTCCACTTTGTTATATAGGTTTCTTTTGTCTTAATGGATTTATTATACAACACATCTGTAACATCATGTAAAAGATGTTACATATGAATATACCATACCGTTAAACAATAGATCATTGCACTGTAGTTTATACACTATCAAACATGTGTCTATTTAAATTATATTATGAGAAACAAAATACTTTTGTTTACTTTCCAAAGTATTAAGAAATCAAACAACGTTCCTCTTGGCAACATCTTCTTTATATAACCTTTTCGATTTTTTATCACAAAGTCGATTGTGTGCATATTTAATTTTTTTTATCACCAGTCGATATCAATATTTATGTATTGTACTTTTCAGAATTATATATAATTACAATATATATATATATATATATGCTATCCTAATTTTATTGTCATTGACTTAAATGTTTGAAAACAATGGATATGATTCAGACTTATATTAGGTAATTAAGTGTCAAAAAATCATATTTACATTCATTAATCAGATATGAAATCCTTAATCAGTGCTGCAAAAACTGACATTTAAGATCCGACTGGTGACCATTCTGGAAACAAGAGAAACGAATAGAAAATGAACGTAGAGGAATAAAATTGCAGGAATGAAAAGAAATGGTTGTTTCATCCCATAATTAACAAGGCATGAATTTGTTCTTTAAAAAATGAATGGTAGGGAATAAAAAAGAAAAATTTATTCTTTATGAATGGTGGTGATTTTTTAAGAAGGTTAGTGAATGCATTATTCCTCGTCTCCTCGTACTTAGTTATGATACACTATATACGTATATGTAAAACGATCTTATTTATAATTATTACCATATAAGATTCCTAATTGGAAATGATATTAAGAAGTCAACTAATATAGATCCTAACATACTATAGCTCATAAGTGAATGCGATAGATACTATATATATTTTTTAGTCAATTGTGATTGGTTGATTTTAAATATGCTATCACAGTACTATTGTATAATATTCCATATTGGAAAACCATATTGAAAGTTAACTAATGTTGCCTCATTATCGATGTTTTTAAAACCGGATTGGATATCGACTTGGCGTATCTAATGGTTGATTGGTTGGACCGGTTTAATCGGCTGAACCAGATTTTTTTTTATTTTAAAATAAATAAATATATATAATTATATCTTTAGACTATACGGATCTAAAAAGTAGTTCTACATATGATATGTTATTTGTTCTTTTTTATTAAATAAAAATAATAAAACACAAGTAAAGCTTTATATACTAGAAAAAATAAATAAAAGCCATCTTAAAAATGAAAAATATTTTTGATAACTAACCTTAATAATAATAACTAACCTTAAAAAGTAGCTATATATGACATGTTCTTTTTTTTTATTAACTAAAAATTAATAATAAACATAAATCTAGCTTTATATACAGTACACAAGTGAATACTATATAAATTAAAATAATAAAAACCTAATGATCGACCTTTTTAATTACTGTATTTATTTATTCTTACAACTAAAATACCAAATTTTATAAATATGGAAAAATGAGGATAGTATATGAGAGTTAAATATATTTTTACATTCTTTCTTCAAAAATAGAATTAAGTAAACAATCAATTAAATACTCATAGACAAACATTGATTATGAAATATCAAATTTTAATAACAATTAAAAGTAAATTAATTATATGTTAATTTTAGAAAACCGGGTTTTAAAGTTGATCCGGTCTTCAGCTTTACCGGGGTTTTCTCAAATCTAGATTTTAAATCGAACCTGACTTGGTTAATTCAATGAGTCACGGTTGGACCGATTTGACCGGCCGGTCGTATCCAGTTTTCAAAACACTGCTCATTATTGATTTACCACACAAACCAAATTTCCCTCCATGTATACATGACAAAACTGATTTCATACGTCTGCATAAAAATACATATATACATCCTATTCGGTTATAAAGTGAACATATAAAAATATTTTGAACATTGACTTTCACTCTGCGCATCTTAACCTAGTAGATATATACTAAACATGCATGTGTATATATTTATCTTAAATTTGACTATTAGTTTAATATCATAACTAGGTGATAACCCGCGCCTTGCGCAGGATGAGATTATTAATTTCGTTATTTATAAGATAAGAAGACATTAGATCTGTTTAATGCGGACATCGATTTGGTTTTAGGTTGGATTTTTTAGACTTTTCAATTGGCCACAACTTATGTGTATTATCAACTTATCGCAGCCATTAGATCTGATTTATGTGGATTTGGTTTTAGGTTTAGGATATATGAGTCATTATCAACTTATCAGAGCCATTATAGAAGAATGCTTAGGTTTTGCGTTTAGGTTTTAAGTAAGAAAGATGGAAGACATGTGTCTTATATAGGTCTAAAAAATCTAATGAAAGTTACGCTGATCGCTTTAAAAAAAAATTAATGTCATATATTTGTGCCTTGCTCAGCACAATCGATGTATATATTCCCATAAACCAAAGTTTTCAAACATATGCAAATCCCCTATCATCAATCAACCTTGCTAATCACTCAAGGTAGCAAAATCGATTTCAAAAACAGAGCTTAATGTTTCCTTCTGTATAATAACAAACCGATTTTGAATTTTGGTTTAAAAGTGTTAACCATAATAATAGGGAAAGCTCTGATTTTGAAAACGATTTTTATTATACCAAATGAAAGTGTTAAACCATAATAGAGCTTAGCGTTAAAACCATTACCATAATAATAGGGAAAGCTCGAGAATAGAATGTTTCTTTATTATACCAAAAAAAACTTGTCATCATTAATATATATATTGGTCATTGATAACATAGCTTCAAAGGTTTTTATATACACCAAAACCTCAAAAACAATTGTCCTTGAACAAACTCAAGATTGTTTTCTTTGTGGGATTATTCAGCTTTCAGCTATGCTATCTTAACATAGGTCTCCAACTTGTATTACATTGAAGATTATTATCATCAGAAAGAAAAGTTTGTTTCTCAAGAGTCTGGTACACCATTTCATGGAACGACCCTCCTTGGAGCAGCTTCTCTAACTTTTGCTTACTCAAAACAATTTTCATTTTCATAACACTCACGTTCTTATTGTCATCACCATCAGTGTTGTTGGTTCTTTCACCAGTGTGATCGGCTACACCTTATCTTAGTAATCTTAAGTCTTCTTCCACCTCAGGATCCGTAAACGTTACTTTCTTGGTCTTACATTGAAAATTATCATCATCAGAAAGCAAAGTTTGTTTCTCAAGAGTCTGGTAGACCATTTCATGAATGACCCTCCTTGGAGCAGCTTCTCTAACTCTTGCTTACTCACAACGATCTTCATTCTCATAACACTCACGTTCTTATTATCATCACCATAAGTGTTGCTGGTTCTTGCACCAGTGTGATCGGCTACCTACACCTTTTCTTAGTAATTTTGCGTCTTCTTCCACCTCAGGATCTGCAAAAGTTACGTTGTTGGTCTTTTTCTTTTTCGTTGTTGTAGGGACAAGATAGTAGAGACGACCAGAGAGAGAAGCTTAACATCGGGAAGATGATGGCAAACACTGTTGTTGTCAAAGAGAGTGTGACCAGAGAACTGTGTAAGGATGTGATGCATCGTGAACACCTTTTCATAACCCTCCACTTCGATATAACTTTCCAAAATTTTGAAAGCTCAAAAACTTACAAACATGAGAGTATCGACGATGTAAAACGTTTGTTATAGCTTTTAATCAAAATAGGAAACAAAAAATTGTGAGGTGCTCTATTAAATCGATATGACAACGTAAATTTTTCTAAATGAATGTGAAAGCACCACGTGACGAAGGTAGTGTAAATGCATTAAAGCCAATGAATTTCTTTTAATATATAAGGGATTAACTTTGGATTCGGTTCAACTTTTAACTTGAGAAGTAAAATTAAAAAGGCAGGCCGCGTGCGTTTAGTTGGACGTGAGAGCAAAGACGGGACAAAGACAACTTCTCCGCTTAATTTCCCCCAACTTCCTTTTTTCTCCTCTCTATAATATAGTTAATATTATTACCATAAGTTTCGTGTTGTGTGATTCGTACCCATCTTCTTTTTGGTACGTAGCTATTCAATTCAGTCTTTTGGAAACTGCTCAGTCTTGTTGACTTTTTAAAAAAAAAAAAATCTCTTAAATGCAATATCATAATAATATTGTCTTTGGTTAAATGTGAATATACACATAGTACTAATATTTACTCTGTTCTCTCCTCCTAATAATAATAATCTCTCCGGATTCTATTCCCATTTGGTTTGTGTTGGCTTTCCCTCATTCCGATCTTCATCATCTCCTCCTCCTCTTCTCTCTGCCTTGATAAAAGTGGTTTGTTTTCTCCTTTCTCCTCTTTTCTCCGCAATCGGTTTCCTCTTTCGTTGTGTGTTTGTGGAAGAATCTTAACATATTTAAGGTTGAAGCCGTTTCTTTCTCTCACCAAACCTTCTCAGATCGGTCTTCTTTCTTTGATTTCTTTGTTTTTTTTTTCTGGGTTGTGGGTTTTTTCAAGCTTGATCGTAATTGTTGGGTTTGTATGTGTTCATCCTTTTGGAAGAAGAAAGTTAGTTTCTTTGCAGTGAGTTTTTAATGCTGGATCTCTGTCTTTAGGAAACTGTTTCAGTGTTTGGTTTCAACAAAAGGTTGTCTTTTAATTATTTTCTTATTTCTCTTCAACAAGGCTTTTGGTTTTTATAAGGATACATTCCAAGTTGTTGTTATGCTTTGCTTTGCTTTTGTATGTGCTGTTGAATAAGTATGCTTTGTATTGAGAATGTGATTTGAAAGTTGAGATTTTTGCAAATTGTTTTTATGTTCTTTGTTATTGCAACTTTCAAGTGCCATTGGTTGGTTATATGTATAGGCTGTGCTTGATAATGTAGCGTTTGTATATAAGATAAGATAAACTAAGCAAATGAAGTTGAAAAGAGAACTAAGATAAACCCTTATGTTCTTCAATCGTAGATCACCCACCCACCATTGGCTTTTGAGGAACTCTTTTGAATGCTTAACTCTGTTTCTTTTGACGATCATACTCTTCGAGGATTGTAATGCTCCTTTTCTATTGTCATTGTTACTTATATGATTCCTTTTTGATGATGTGTTGCAGTTTCTAGCATCGGCTTCGTGGCGCAAAAGTGTCAACTGTGATTGAGGATAAGATGCAGGGAGAAAGGGCTAGTATGGGTGAGGCCTTGAACTTTGAGAATGGTTCTTCATCGACTAATCCTGTGGTAGATCAGCAGATTCGGTGGGGGAATCGTCACAGTATTGGTGATAACGATCTTCAGAATTACATGAACTCAGCTGCGGATACTACCAATACTAGTTTTGCAAACTCAGTGTATCCTGAGCAACGCGAGGGTAGCTCTGGTGGTGCAAAGAACGAAGCACCTACTATTATCACTGAGCAATGGATGGTGGAGTTTATGCAACCTTCTTCTAGTGCAAACGGAGTGGTTGGCGATCTGAATGCAGAGCAGAATGGGCTTGAGTCTGGTCTTATTATACCAGAGAACGGTGGTTCGTGTGCAGATGGGCAGCGTAAAAGAAAGGCTCTTGATGCCGGCATTGGACAGTCAAATGTAGGTTTCCGTGAGTTCCACCGTGGAGAGAGCAGTTCTTTGAACATGTCTCTTAACCATGGGCCAAGAGGATTGGGCCCTGGCGGTGTTCCAAACCTGTCTGCTCCTCCTGCCATCATCCCAGACAGCTCCAACAGAAACTTCTCTGTCAGGGCTGATCCAGAAAATGTCTTTGCTGCTGGAACTGTTATCAGGCAACCTATTGCTCCATCCTTGAGCGCACCAGGAGACCAACAGCTCGTGGACTTGAGATATAGACACGCTTTCGGCAATTATACTCCTCTGAACCCAAATGCTTCTGCTGGTACTACTATACCCCCTCTTTCAAGAAATATGACACCACCATTCCAATGGAATCCAGCAGCAGCAGCGGGTGGATCTTCTGTTGTTGTTGAAAGAAGCAACATGCTGGCAAATGCCTTGTTTGTTCCACCTCCTGGTGTGACAAATCTGCCCCACGGTCATGTAAGTGGTCCGTGGAACAGTGTTCAGCCATCACCCTCATTGACTCCTTACCAGAATAACTCGGCGCAAAATCAAAGAAGATTATCCGAACATTTACGGAGGAGGTCGTTGCTTTCTTCGGCCCCTCTGGATCAGCATGTGCTTCATCAATCTGGCGGTGATGCCACCTTTCAGGCGCAGAGTCGGGCTTTCTCGAGAGTAGTACCAAGACAAGGGCAAACTACAAATGGCGTTCCTCAATCTTCGCGAGGAAGAGGCAGACTGGCAGAGGTTAGTTTCATGTTAGATCTATAATATTCTTGAGAAACTGCTCTCTGTAGAGCTGACACCCTGGTTCTGTTTTTAAACAGCTCCGCAATGTCTTGGAACAGATGCGTAGGACAGGGACCTTGCGTTTGGAGGTACATAAAATGCTTACTTTGTTTGATATTTTTGTATTTATTCTTATCTTCTTGCTGCAGAGATATATGTTTTTGTGCTCTGATTTATTCAGGATGTTATGCTTCTCAATCAGTCGATGCTAGGTGCAGCTGGTATTCATGACCGTTATCGAGACATGCGACTCGATGTTGACAACATGTCGTATGAGGTAAAACACCTGTCGTTATTTATTGCTCGTTAGTGTCATACTAACCCTGAGTTTGAAATCTGTAGGAGTTGTTGTCTCTAGGAGAGCGGATTGGAGATGTTTGCACCGGTCTCAACGAGGAAACCATATCCAACCGATTGAAGCAACGAAAATACAGCAGTGACACCAGATGTCCACAAGAAATAGAACCATGTTGTATCTGTCAGGTAACAACATCACATCTTGTGCTCATCTTTACTAATTTTAAGGACATGTTGGTTTAAACTTGGTGGCCATTACCTGCAGGAGGAATACAATGAGGGAGAAGAACTGGGAATGCTGGAATGTGGGCATGGCTTCCATAGCCAATGCATTAAAGAATGGCTGAAGCAAAAGAATCTTTGTCCAATCTGCAAAACGACAGGGTTAAATACTGTAGAGAAGCCAGGGATATAATGATGGAAAGACCTTAAGCTGTTCTATACCATTGCAACCTCACCACAACAACACCCAAAGGCAAGTTAGGATTATGCGTTATTTGGTGTTTGAGTTTGAGGTTTGATGATATAGAGGTAGCGAAAAGATAGGAATGAAGACAAGTAACTGAGGGAGTATCTAAGAAAAAGAAACTTAGGTTCTTCTGAATTTGTTTGGATGATTTTTTTATTTTTATTTTTATTTATGATTTACTCATTGAAAGAACTAAAAGGTTTGTGAGCCAATTCGGCAAGTTTGATAGATTTTATGGATGATTAACTTATGTACATTATTCCTATTTTAATGGTCACCAGTTTTTGTCCAATTCGGTTTCATTGAACCTACATCATCTCTTGGTATGTAATCGAAAAGAAAATGTTATCTCCTGAGACCAGTCATATATTTCCTGTGGCACATATGGAAAGGAAGAAATTAATTTTGTTTTCATCATTCAAAGCATCCTGCAAGTGTTTATGAGAAAGCTCTATGGAAGCTGAAATTTGGAGAGAGAGAGATTCATAGCAAGGTTTTGGATCGTCCTGAGTCTGGATTCTATTGAATGTGTAGTGTGGACCAGGCCCTCCATCAACTGGCTCATATGCAATCTTGCGGCCTTAAGGGGTATACACTGTTGGTATCAGGGGAGCAACTTGGCTGGTAGGGATTGTGAAGGTCGGTCGATCTTTCATAGTAGACGTTATTTCCCTCGGTTTGACTCTCTATTATTACCAGAGCTCACCTCGCTTCTCTGGTCAGTTGTGTCTCTTATAAGTCTTCGTGTGAACATGGTTGCTATCTCAGTCGCTGCAAATGTAACGACGGACTTTCAAATTCATTCATATGTAGCCGTAGAAGGACCCTTTTGGCTCCGTAGTCTGCTTGAGAAGGAAGCTGCATTTGTATAACTTGGTCTTAGACTATTTTCAATATATTTTACTACTTTGCAATAGAGCTGAGATATGTTCCTATATATTCCTCGAAAATAGAAATCTCTAAATATATAGTAAAAAAAATAGAGAAAAAAACAACAATATCTATTATAGAGTAATAAATAAAGGTAGATTAAAGCAATTTTTATTTTTAAATCCTATTCTATAGTTGAAAATAGCAATAAGCTAGAGATGCCCTTAGACCATCTCCAATGTATTTAACTATTTTCACCTCAAAAATAGAGAAACTTTATAATAAAGGTGAGATATGCTCCAATGTATTTCTCTAAAATAGCAATCACTAAATGTAGAATAAAAAATAGCAATAGAGGAATGCGATTTTTTTTCTCTAAAATAGAGAAAAAATAGAGATTTTTATTATAGGGGAAGAAATAGAGTTAGGTTAAATCAATTTTAACTCTAAATGCTTTTATAGAATTGAAAATAATAATAAGTTGGAAATGCTTTTAGCTCTATTTTTCTTTGATTTGGACGGTGTCTTTATTGTGTCTTGTCCTATCGCAAGGTCTTCAAGAGATGGGACTCGCTTTTTCTTTGCAGTGTTGCCTATTGGCGGTTTTTTTTTGTCTTTTGTTTAATTGAATGCTTTTTTGGTATTGTCTTTAAATGCATTATTATTTTAGCATTGAGAGTTTTTGCGCCATAAGCAGAAATAATAATTTTAATATAATATATTTTTATTTAAAAGAAAACATTAGTTTATATTGGATCATTATTATTTTTATATACTAACTTTATCGGTTTGAAAAAACTAAAATTATAAATTTATTTACTGCAGTTTTTTTATTTTAATCTGGTTTAAAAATTTTACTTTGATTTTATTTAAATTTCAGTAGAGTTAAGATTTAATTGTATAAAAATAATTGATATTATATTATTATTAGTGCTTAATTATTTTATATATGTTTTTATCAACGAGTTTTAAATATATCTATATTTAGATATATAAATTATAATAATATAATATTCATTCGCTACAAGTGTGATGAAGGACCTTTAAATTCATTCGTATGTAGCTGTAGAAGGACCCTCTTGGCTCCGTAGTCTGCTTGAGAAGGAAGCTGCATCTGTATAACCTGGTCATAGACTATTTCCGATGTATTTTGCTATTTTTAGTTCTAAAATAGAGAAACTCTATAATAGAGCTGAGATATGTTCCAATTTGTTCCTTTAAAATATCAATCTCTAAATATATATAGTAAAAAAGAGAGGAATATTATTTCTTCTTCTATAAATAGAAGAAAAATAGCAATATCTATCTTTTTGTCATCAACATAAACACTTATGAAGACTCTGCAAGCCAAAATGGTAACTCGCTATCCATGTGAACGACAAAAACGAATGTTTCCTGGCATTGAATGCAATTATGTGCTCTGGGTACATGAATGATGCTTGAGTTGTGAAAACTTCCCTTTTGAATCTTGATACCTTCCAAATAACTTAGAAAGCTGTCCATTCTTCTAATTCTAAAATCATCTTCACTAATTGAAAACAATCTGTTGCAAATGTGACCTGAAACTGATCTAAATTCCTCATACATTCTATAGTGCAAATGAGCGTTTCCACTTCCGAGTGAAGGGGGAAAGACTAGCCCTTGTATTTATTGCTCCCACCAAACCATCAAAACCTTCTAAAGTACTGTACCAACCTCATCCTGAAATTTTTTCTCGGTCTTTTCATGATCCATCCATGAAACACCATCTACCTGTTATGGTTGGTAAAATAATGACATCTACCTCTGTATTTTGAGGAAGCTTTTGTGTCAGTGAAACCTATGTGTCAGTCCAAAGTAGAGATTCTGTTTTTGCCAATTTCAAAAGTGCAATGGGATCGATATACATGTTACTGAAAACTTTATTATTTCATCTCTTCCAGATGTACCATAACATCCAAGCGAATTGTTGATCTTCCATTTGTGGAAAAACTCTCCAAAATATCCATATTTGCGAAGAGTAGTTGGGTAGGAAAAATAATTGGATTCGATAAAAAATTTGAGAGTGCCAAAACTTGGACTCCTGGTGGATATTCAAAAATTTATGATTTATTTCATATTAAATTTAAGGTTTATTTATTTAAATATGTTTCTTATCAGCTAGTCTTAAATATGTATATATTTAATATATAGATTCTAACAAATTTTGAATTTTTGTTTGTTTTAGTTAAAACATGTTAAACCGGTAAAAATCAAATTGTTAATTAACATAATGAAGATAACTTTAAATAAATTTTAATATTTTAACTATCAAAATAATTATTTGATTATTTATAATTTAGTTTTGTATTTGTTGATACTGATTTACAACTATTTTGATTATATAGATGATTTATAAGTTATATATATATATATATATATATATATATAAATATATATATTTGTAACTATATTTAATTTATTTTTTTCTGGAAAATAAGTTTAATTTTTATTAATGTGATATATAAATTTTGTAGTGATATATGAATTATTAATATTATTATATTTTATTATTTTTGCCAAATAAAAATTTATTCAAAATAACATTAATAGTGCTATATGAGTTAATAATCATTACCATATTAAAAACCTTGACAAAAATAAATCTTTATAAGAAAAAAATTGTATATGTCGTAATTAGGTTAATGTCATGTTATCACTTCTAAAAGCTATATTATCATTTTTGTTGAAATTGAACGTGGTGATGACATATGTAAAAATGATTTTACAAATAATGTCCAGGAGATGTTATCCCACCTTTTGGTCCACAAGGATTATCCAATCTTTTTTTTTTTTTTTTTTGTTTAACCTTGGGGTATCCCAGGCCCATGGAGAGGCCCAGACTAATCCCCAAGGAGAAGTGCAGCCCACGGATAGACCCTCTCTCCGGGTACTCAATCATGGAGCGTAAGTTTTGAACTTCTTCTTGAATGAAAATCTAAAGTTAAAAAGAACGGTTTAGCTTTTCACTAACGTCCTCAATTTAGAAATAAGCTTAGTTTTTGTAAGAATATAATACCAAAAAGTATAAAGAACTAACGGCCACATCCTTTTCTTTAACTCTCACCGCAGATCGACTAATCTGTCATAAAAATTACCGAAGGAGAAGGGAAGGTGTGGGAGATCTCAACGTTGTTCGGCGAAGTCATCGGAAGCCAGACGAAAAGAAAAATCACCCATGCGTGTAGTCCACCTGCCACGCAAAAGCCTTTCCTTGATGAATAGTTTTAATATAATTTGTTTCAAAATAACTCCATATAATTGTTGTGGTTGCATCGGATCGCAAAGCGCATATTAAAGTTGCGAGGTTCATAATCGTATAGGGAAAGCAGCGAGCCTGAGATGGTGGAGCGGCTACTTATCTATGTGTGGTAGACTTGGGTCATGTTGTACCACAGGTGCAGTGTGTGCAGTTCATGTTGAGACACTCTGGGTAGTTCTCTCTCTCTTTTTGGTTATTTTATATGTTTTATTGCATGTTATAGGTAGAAATTTAGATGTGTTATGTGATGATTATTGGTTTTTTTTTTTTTGGTCAAACATAAATTCATTCATAATTAGAGTTTACTCTCCACCAACGGATGTTACAACGATCGAAGCCAGTGCTGATCTAGCCACAAAATCAGCCTCGCAATTGTTTAAACGGGGTACATGAGCAAAGGAAATAACATCAAACAGAGAGGTAAAGTAGTAGATGTCAAACACAATACCAAACAAAGCTGGCCTGCTCTCTTTCTTTATCAACAGCTTGACAAGATCAAGGGAGTCTGACAGAATCAGAAGGGATTTAATGTTTGCACAAGCTGCGGTCATAACCGCAAGACGAACTGCAAGCGCTTCAGCCATTAGCGCAAAAAAAACAAAGGGTCGTGATTCGCAAAGCTGACGGAGATGGGTGGTAGAGGGAGGACCGGTGAAGACTCCTCCCAGCCCGCAGTTACCGGAATTTGCATCCCAAGCTGCGTCAACATGACAGGTGATCATCGTAGTAGACGGAGAGGGCAGCTGAGGAACACTCTTACCTCGGGATAGTTCATGCACATCTTTAGTAGGTGGTGTGGTCAGCATCTGGGCTCCTTGCCATTTGCGAGCATTAGAGATGTACTTGTTTAGGATCTCCATACTGGAGTAGGCTTTGTCTTCAAAACATCTCTTATTACGGGCTCCCGTCGGGGGAAGGTTCTTAATGCTAGCGCATGATGAGATGAAGACCCCAAGCGAGGAAATCATAGGGAGTTGGGTCCAAGAGATCGGAGCTAGTTCCCAAACCTCCTTAGCTACCGAGCAGAGGAGGAAAACATGTAGATCGTCCTCCACATCATTACAAGTCTTACACGGAAAGGAGGAGATCCCCCGAGAGGCAAGATTAGCGCTGACGGGGATTGCTTTCTTGACCACTTTCCAAAGAAAGTCTTTAATCTTAGGTGCTGTGTTAACATTCCAGATGTTCTTTCGCCAATCAAAAGGAACGGGGATAAAGGCAACCGGTCTCACAGCGCTCATACCGATGCCATATCCTGACCTAGTGGAGTAAGCTCCATACTTCTCATACACCCACGCAACCTGGTCCTCCGATGGAGCTGAACTCGTGAAGATACATAGAATAGCATCGTCGTACTGAGGCAACTCCTGTCTGATCTTATCACGATCCCACGTATTGGTGAGTTTGCATAGGAGGTCGCTAACCAATAAGTTAGAGGCAGCTAGAGTAGGGGGACCAATAGGGATCAGGGGGGTTTCACAACTCAGCCATGGATCGTGCCACACCCTTATACTCTCCCCGTTACCAACAGACCAACTGAAACTCATTCTCAAAATCTCTCTCCCAGCCAGGATACTCTTCCAACCATGGGAGGAGGAGGCTGAGACCGGGCAATCCATAAACGTAGAGTTGCGAGCGTATCTACCCAGTAGTACACGGGCTACTAGAGATTGGGGTTTAGATAGGATTCTCCATCCAATTTTTGCAAGCAGCGCGTCGTTAAACATCTCGATGTCTCTGAACCTGAGACCTCCAGCATGCTTTGGTTGAGTTAGGGTGGACCACGCAACCCAACACATCTTCTTCTTTGTCGAGTTTGCATCCCACCAGAATCGAGTTAACATGGATTGGATCTGTTTACATAGAGATTTTGGGAGTTTGAAGCACGACATAGCGTAACATGGCATCGCCGCCAAGACTGCTTTCAAGAGGACCTGCTTGCCAGCACCGGAGAGGAAATTAGTAGTCCAGCTAAGTGTTCGTTGTCTGATACGGTCGAGGATAGCTGCGAAGATGTCTCTTTTCTTTCTCCCAAACAGTTCCGGGAGGCCCAAATACTTTCCAATACCACCTTCTGCTTCGATAGATAGAGCCGTTTTAACTCTGCTCTTAACTTCAGGAGGAGTCCGTGCCGAGAACGTGATAGCCGTCTTTGCAAAGTTGATATGTTGCCCTGAGAGAGACTAGTATCTCCGTAGAATACTCAGCAGGGTACTGACGCTAGCGGTGTTCGACTTGCAGAAGAACATCGTGTCGTCGGCGAACAAAAGGTGATCAATTGCTGGACTAGCCCGAGAAACACAAACCCCAGACAGCGTCCCATCTGATAGTGCCTTATCACAGAGTTCCGAGAGAACCTCCGTACACAGGATAAAAATATATGGAGACAGCGTGTAATACCCCATCTTATAAAAAAAAAACCTAATTTCAGTTTATGGAATTTCTCGGGGAAGCCGAAGGCTCGGGAAATATTTATCCTCAAGGTTAAAGTTAGTCTGGAGTCTATTAAAAATATGTAGCTCATCAGATTGGGAACGGAAAAATATTCGGGATTGATCCCCGGACGAAAATTCACCAGAGGAGCCGAAATCGCGCAAATCGACTGAGAAGCTTGAGGTGGCTTGATCTAAGGGATCAGGACGTGGTGTCAACCATTTAACCTGCTGAGTGTCAACACAAAAATGAGGTTTAGACGTGCATGAAGCAGTTCCATGCAGCTCGACACACAGAAGCACGAGGTGTCGCAGTACCTGCAATCTGCGCATGCGAAACGACATGCAGATGCCCGTGTGTCGCGATGCATGAACACCAGACATGCTGAAGGGCAAGTGGACGTGGAGGTGTCTTCTGGCATGGCTAGAGAGCATGCAACAGGGCATGTGGACGCCCATGTGTCGCTATGCATGCGACCAGAAGCATGCAAGACGATACACAGGCGATCGGGTGGCTCATTCTTATTGGCCGGCAACTTCTATATATACCCAGCTACCCTGGTTCACTTTTACTCATTCAGACACACCAAGGACACTCCCAAACGTGGCTTAGAGAGAGAGAGAGAGAGAGAGAAAGAAGTGAGGTGCTTTAGAAGTATAGACATTTCCGAAAACTGATAAACTGCCGGGAAGTTCCGAAAGACGTCCAGAAGTGAAAGAAGGTTCTTTCTGAGTTCTGATCTGTCCAGACCAGTTCATTCAAGACATTGAGGTTGGGTTTTGGGATTTAACATCACGGTACCAAGACGAAGATTTGGAGAGGATAAAAGGGTTTGGTCAACATCCGGAATCAAAGAGTCGAGCCACATCGCTTAATCATTGTGTGTCACGGTTAATTGTTTGTTAACGAATTTTAAATGCAGGTTCCTGAGATCAGAGACGGCTTCCGAGCTAGGATTGCCGGACCAGTCTAGGTGTCAGTTTGTGGATCCGAGGCTTGAGACGATGTCTGGGCTAAGTGGATAGCAAGACTAGTCTAAGCACCTGGAATGTGATTGTGTGATTATTATATGTTGTTATAGTGTGTACCTCGTGTTGGTACTGTTGTGTGAGAACCTCGTGGTGGTTCTATTAGTAGTTTGCAGGTCATTGCTTCCTCAAATGGTTCCACTAAGCCGGTCGTGGTCCGGAAAGTGGTGGGCCTGGTTTAACTTGGCTTGATCACCATGGCCGAGTGTCACACGTGGATGTGACAGCCCCCGGTGAGTCCGATAGAGGACCGGGGCACGTCGATTCTGATTGAGGACCGTGACCGGGCGATTCCCGAGCGCCTACGCCTGTGTCGTGTAATAGTGAAGGGATTGCCGGTGTCTCTTATGTGGAGGAAGAATGATTCTGTTGGGTCCTAGGAGTATATATATATGGTTGATTGATATGACACTTATAAAGAGTGTTTGATTTATTATGGTTTAATGGTTTATTGCTTAAATCGGTCATGCTTTATGATCTTGAATATTGATTGTTGAACTACCCGTCTTGCTTGTGTTTGGGGTGGGGTTTAGAACGACGGGTAGTTGTATATGCTAGATAAGAAACCCTGGCTCGCTGAGTGAAACTAGTTCACTTACTCCTCACATCCTTTTGCAGGTGACCAGTAGAAAGGACCATAGCCCTCACGGAACTGTAGGAGCTGGTGTGGATTGGACATCTTTTGCTAAAGACTCGTTTTCAAGATATATGAATGTATATTTTACTTTTGGCTGCGTCCATGGACCCTATGTATAATATTTTGGGCTTGTGAACTTCCTATTTCATATATATGAAATAAAGTCTGTTTATATTCATGACGTGTTGAATCTGATATTAGGTTAGTCCAACCTAACACAACTCTATGATTCGGTACGGGTTGCAAAGCCTCAGGCCGAAGATTAGAGGAAACGAGTTTTGAATGGATATTCTGGGTTACATAATTATGTTTTGTGACTTGGAAAGTATATTCTCAAGCCGTCATAACACTTCTGGACTTGGCAGAGGAAGGTCGTTCGGGCATGTTCGTGTTTGATTGTTGCCCGACTGACTGACCGATGTCTAAAACGGTTCAGGGGTGTTACAGAGGTGGTATCAGAGCATGGTTTAGATCATGCGGCCAATCACGCGTTTTTCGTGTTTTATCGAGTCAAATGTGTCGCAAAAGATGTATTAGGAAACCAGTAGAGTTCCGCTCTAATTAGTATTCTAAATAGGAATTCCCTGTTTGTGGATTGCATATGGCAAGAAGGGGAAGGAGTGAAGGAGGGCAGGATTGGATGCTGGGTACAGAAAGAGTCGCAAGAAGAAGAGGACTGGGATATGAATCCGAGGGAAGGGTGCAAACACTGGCATACACCAACCAAGGATCCAGTGAAGAAAACCTAGGAAGAAACAACAATCTGTTTGGACATGATCAAGACTTACTACCAGAAGAAAACTTTCCACCAAACCGTATTGTAAGGGGAAGACCAGAAACAGATGATAGCGAGTCAAGTGTCCAAGGACCAAAACCAATAAGGCGGAACAACTCGATTGAACCAGAAGTTCATGATCAACCACAACAAGGAGTAGGAATGGAGCACACTTTGAAGATGCTTGATGACGTGATAGCGAGGTCACTACAACAACCTCAAGTGCAACCACTAGCAGTCATGCCACCACAACCTACAGTGGCTACACCAATGTTACCGTTGATAACTGCGATGAAGAATATGAAGACACCCTATTTTGAAGGAGGGACAGATCCATTTGAAGCCGACCAGTGGCTTCAAACCATTGAGAAAAACTTTGAGACGCTGACGTGTTCTGAGGAGTCTAAGAAAAAGATGACGGTGTATTACTTAGAAAAAGTCGCGGCATAATGGTGGGAGAGTAGGGATCGCCAAGTAGGACATCTGGTCACCACTTGGGCGGCATTCAAAAAAGAATTTGAATGCAAGTATTTCACCCCGGAGTCTAAGCGAAGGCTTCAACGTCAGTTTGCTAACCTAGTACAAGGAGACAAGACAGTTAGAGAATATGAATCTGAGTTCATGCGACTGCGACGAAAATAAACAAGATGATGAAGAAACCATGTTATCTAACTTTATGTTTGGTCTAAAACCATAGTTAGAAAATAAACTGGTAGTCGGGAATTACGAGAGTCTCATCGAGCTAGTGGAAAAGGCTGTGAGTGTGGAGATCGGATTGGAAGCTGAGAAGACGGCAAGTAAGAAATCCAAGTAGAATCAAGATGGAAAGTATGGTGGAAATCAAAGATCATTTAAGGGAAAAGATAAGGAAAAGGAATCGGGAGGGCCAAGTCGAAGATCTCTGTTCACAGGAAAATGCTTTAACTGTGGCAAGATAGGCCATAAGTCAAGTGAATGCTTCGGGAAGAAGCCTGGATCCTTTCAGTCAAAATCCTACAATCCTACATGTTACACGTGTGGAAAGAAAGGACACATCTCTACCCAGTGCAGCGTCAATCGTCCTACCCCAGCTACACCAATCACTGTTCATCCTCCTGCAGCTCCACCTGCAATCGCACATGTGCCAAAAAGGCAAGCTATAAGAGGTAGAATTTACGCTTTAGAACTAGAGGATACTAAACCTCCAGGCCCATCTAAGGGTCCCATCACAGGTTTTAGGGTTCTTTAACCTTACTATATTGATTTTGTGTTGTGTGATTGCTTGTGATGAATTGGTTAATTTCTATTGGATAATTTTTATGTTGTTGATATATATTGATGTTGTGGCAGGAACTTTACATGTTGCAGGGCGTCCCACACATGTATTGTTCGACTCGGGGGCAAAACATAGCTTTGTGGCCCCTGAGGTAGCTGCCGAGTTTGTGGGTTCATTTGTGATTGACAGGATGGATGTGGCTGTGATGACTCCCGAGACCAAACCCTTCAAGCAAAAGAATGCCTCAGAAGAGTTCCGTTAGTCATTTGCGAGAAGATGTTCGTGGCAGATTTGTTGGTGGTGCCCTTAAAAGGATATGAAGTTATCTTGGGCATGGATTGGTTATCAGACTATCGAGCACAATTAGATTGTGGAAAAGGTCGTATTTTGTTCAAGGAGAACGGGAAACGACAAATAGTGTTTTACGGGATCAGTCCAAGCAAGTCTATGTCTTTAGTAGCTGTCTTGAGAGTGGAAGATTTGCTTAAGGATGGAGAAGCGTATCTGGTAAAAATAACTGCTAGTGAAGGGCCCGCTAGCAATGGAGTTGAAATTACGGATATTGCGGTAGTACATGAGTTCGAGGATGTGTTTGCAGCGTTGAAAGAGTTACCTCCACCTCGGAGTAACCCTTTCACAATTAACTTGGAACCTGAAGCGAAGCCGATAGCAAAGGCTCCCTACCGCATGGCACCTGCGGAGTTAGCAGAGTTGAAGAAACAGCTTCAAGATTTAATGGAGAAAGGTTTCATAAGACCTAGCTCTTCACCATGGGGAGCTCCGGTCTTATTTGTCAAGAAGAAGGATGGTAGCATGCGACTTTGCATTGATTATCGAGGAATCAACATTATCACCATCAAAGATAAGTATCCTCTTCCGAGGATAGACGAGTTGTTGGATCAGCTAAGGAGAGCAAGTTGGTTTTCAAAGATCGACTTGACGTCGGGCAATCATCAGATTCCAATTTCCGAAGGTGATGTCATGAAGACTGCGTTTAGAACTCGTTATGGACAATACGAGTTCGTAGTAATGCCTTTTGGCCTTACTAACACACCGACGGCCTTCATGAGATTGATGAATGAAGTCTTCCACGATTATCTCGACAAGTTCGTGATAATCTTCATCGATGACATTTTAATATATTCCAAGACACAGGTCGAGCACAAAGCACACTTGAAGCTAGTGTTGGAACGGTTACGAAACCAGAAGCTGTATGCGAAGTTCAGCAAGTGTTCTTTCTGGAAAAGAGAGATCAGGTTCTTGGGGTACCGTGTGTCTGGAGAAGGAGGTTCTGTAGATTCAGAAAAGGTGAAAGCCATTGAGGAATGGCAAAGGCCATCAACGTTAACCGAGGTAAGAAGTTTCCTCGGGTTAACCGGGTATTATCGAAAGTTCGTCAAGAACTTTTCTTCGATCGCTAAGCCCTTGACGAAGTTGACTGGAAAAGGAGTTCCATTCATCTGGGGAAAAGAAACGGATGAAGCATTTCAGAGACTGAAGAAAGCTTTGACCACAACACAGGTATTGGCATTACCTGAACAAGGTAAACCTTACATTGTGTACGCAGATGCTTTTAGGGTTGGGTTAGGCTGTGATGAAGGAAGGAAAAGTAATTGCTTATGCATCAAGGCAACTCAGAAAACATGAAGAGAACTACCCAACACATGATTTAGAAATGGCGGCAGTGGTGTTTGCGTTAAGGATTTGGAGATCTTACTTATATGGAGAAGTCGTGGAAGTATTCACAGATCATAAGAGTCTCAAGTACTTGTTCACACAGCCTGATTTGAACCTCCGACAAAGGCGATGGATGGAGTTTGTGGCGGATTACGACCTGAAGATTCAATATCATCCAGGCAAAGCTAATGTGGTCGCAGATGCACTAAGTCGTAGAAAGTTGGCATCTGATATTGGAAAGGAAGTGGAAGCGTTATCAAGTGAGCTCAAGTTGATGACTTTATGGGCAATTGAAGGGGAGCCAAGTGAGCCTTTAGGCATGCGTGCTGTAAACCAGGTAGGTTTACTCACACGGATCAGACAGGAGCAACAACATGATGAAAAGTTAAAAGGGATCATCGCAGAAGTTAAAAATCAAGAAGCTCCAAATGAAAGTGGCTATCATGTGGGGGCAGATGATACACTATTACTTAATGGGAGGATATGAGTACCACTGGGTGAAGGGCTACGAGATGAGATTTTGAAGTCGGCGCATCACTCGTTACTCAGTATCCATCCCAGGAGTACGAAAATGTATCGAGATATCCGAAGGTATTACCATTGGCCAGGAATGAAGAAATCAGTGGCGCGATGGGTGGCTCAATGTCAAACTTGTCAACAAGTCGAAGTCGAGCATCAGATTCCAGGAGGATTTTTACAAAGCTTACCAGTACCTCAGTGGAAATTGGCTTCCATATCCATGGATTTCATCACTGGGTTACCCCCGGCTCGAGGTAGATCAAATAACGCAATATGGGTGACTGTCGACAGACTGACGAAGGTGGCACACTTGTTACCTATGAAGGAAACCAATAAGGTAGAAGTATTGGCAGAGATGTATGTGGACCAAATTGTGAGGTTGCATGGTGTGCCAACAGATATTGTCTCCGATCGAGATCCTAGATTCACCTCAAATTTTTGGAAGGCGTTACAAGAAGCAGTGGAACTAAGTTATTCATAAGCACCGCGTATCATCCCGAGACGGACGGCCAAACCGAAAGAACCATTCGTACCATAGAGGATATGATGCGGATGTGTATATTGGATTGGGCGGGAAGCTGGGAAAAGCATTTACCATTAGTTGAATTCTCCTACAACAACAGCTTTCATTCTAGCATAGGTATGGCACCATATGAGGCGCTTTATGGGAGGCCATGCAAAACACCTTTATGCTGGACCGAAGTTGGAGAAAGAAGAGAGTTTGGACCCGAAATTGTAGAAGAGACGATGAAAAAGTTATAGATCATTCAAAGCAATATGAAGAAAGCGTTGGATAGACAAAAGAAGTACGCCGATCAATCAAGGCGAGAAGTGGTGTTCAGTATTGGTGATTGGGTGTATCTGAAAGTGTCAGCTCAGAAAGGAAAGGAGAGATTCAGGAAGGTCGGGAAGCTAGCTGTTAGATTCATTGGGCCTTACCAGATTGAAGAACGAATCAGAGATGTTGCTTACTGCCTCAACCTACCTGAGGAGATGCAAATACATCTGGTATTTCACGTATCAATGATGCGGAAACATGTTCATGATCCCAACGCTATTGACACAGAGCAAATCGAAAACCTGCAAACAAACCTCACTTATCCAGAGGGACCAATCCGAATAGGTGAACGTCGGATACAAAGATTGAAGAATCGAGAAATTCCTCAAGTCCAAGTATTCTGGGATAAACGGAACCGTGTAGTTGTGACCTAGGAGGATGAATAAAGATTTAAAGCGTTGCATCCAGAGTTCTTCCACGAAGAAGTAGTGATGGAAGAAGGGGGATCACCGAATCCTTAGAGAATTCGGGGACGAATTCTAATAAGGGGAGGAGGATGGAATACACCATCTTAAAAAAAAAAACCTAATTTCGGTTTTATGGAATTTCTCGGGGAAGCCGAAGGCTCGAGAAATATTTATCCTCAAGGTTAAAATTAGTCTGGAGTTTATTAAAAATATGTAGCTCATCAGATTGAGTACGAAAAAATATTCGGGATTGATCGCCGGACGAAAATTCACCAGAGGAACCAAAATCGCACAAATCGACCGAGAAGCTCGAGGTGGCTTGATCTAAGGGATCAGGACGTGGTGTCAACCATTTAACCTGCTGAGTGTCAACACAAGAAGGATGTGTAGATGTGCAAGAAGTAGTTCCATGCAGCTCGACACACAGAAGCACGAGGTGTCGCAGTACATGCAATCTGCGCATGCGAAACGACATGCAGATGCCCGTGTGTCGCGATGCATGAACACCAGACATGCTGAAGGGCAAGTGTACGTGGAGGTGTCTTCTTGAATGGCTAGAGATCATGCAGCAGGGCATGTGGACGCCAATGTGTCGCCACACATGCGACCGGAAGCATGCAGGACGACACACAGGCGATCGGGTGGCTCATTCTTATTGGCCGGCAACTTCTATATATACCCAGCTACCCTGGTTCACTTTTACTCATTCAGACACACCAGGACACTCCAAAACGTGGCTTAGAGAGAGAGAGAGAGAGAAAGAAGTGAGGTGCTTTAAAAGTATAGACATTTCCGAAAATCGATAAACTGCCGGGAAGTTCCGAAAGACGTCCAGAAGTGAAAGAAGGTTCTTTCTGAGTTCTGATCAGTCCAGACCAGTTCATTCAAGACAATGAGGTTGGATTTTGGGAAGATTTGGAGGGGATAAAAGGGTTTGGTCAACATCCGGAATCAAAGAGTCGAGCCACATCGCTTAACCACTGTGAGTCACGATTAATTGTTTGTTAACAAATTTTTCTTGCAGGTTCCTGACATCGGAGACGGCTTCCGGGCTAGGATAGCCGGACCGGTCTAGGTGTCAGTTTGTCGATCCGAGGCTTGAGACGATGTCTGGGCTAAGTGGATACCAAGACTAGTCTAAGCACCCGGATTATTGTGATTGTGTGATTATTATATGTTGTTATAGTGTGTACCTCGTGTTGGTACTGTTGTGTGAGAACCTCGTGGTGGTTCTATTAGTAGTTTGCAAGTCATTGCTTCCTCAAATGGTTCCACTAAGCCTGTCGTGGTCCGGAAAGTGGTGGGCTCGGTTTAACTTGGCTTGATCACCAAGGCTGAGTGTCACACGTGGATGTGACAGCCCCCGGCGAGTCCGATAGAGGACCGGGGCACGGCAATTCCGATTGAGGACCGTGACCAGGCGATTCCCGAGCACCCACGCCTGTGTGGTGTAATAGTGAAGGGATTGCCGGTGTCCCTTATGTGGAAGAAGAATGATTTTGTTGGGCCCTAGGAGTATATATTTATGGTTGATTGATATGACACTCATAAAGAGTGTTTGATTTATTATGGTTTAATGGTTTATTATTTAAATCGGTCATGTTTTATGATCTTGAATGAACTACCCGTCTTGCTTGTGTTTGGGGTGGGGTTTAGAATGACGGGTAGTTGTATATGCTAGATAGGGAATCCTGGCTCACTGAGTGAAACTAGTTCACTCACTTCTCACATCCTTTTGCAGGTGACCAGTAGAAAGGACCATAGCCCTCGCGGAACTGTAGGAGCTGGTGTAGATTGGACATCTTTGGCTAAAGACTCGTTTTCAAGATATATGAATGTATGTTTTATTTTCGGCTGCGTCCATGGACCCTATGTATAATATTTTGGGCTTGTGAACTTCGTGTTATATATATATGAAATAAAGTATGTTTATATTCGTGACATGTTGAATCTTATATTAGGTTAGTCCAACCTAACACAACTCTATGATTCGGTACGGGTTGCAAAGCCTCAGGCCGAAGATTAGAGGAAACGAGTTTTGAATGGATATTCTGGGTTACAGAATTATGTTTTGTGACTTGAAAAGTCTATTCTCAACCCGTCGTAACACTTCCGGACTTGGCAGAGGAAGGTCATTCGGGCATGTTCTTGTTTGATTGTTTCCCGGCTGACTGACCGATGACTAAAACGGTTCGGGGGTGTTACACAGCGGGTCTCCCTGACGTATTCCATGTGACAGCTTGACTGCTCCTTGGGGAGTCCCATTAACGAGGAATGTGTACGAGACAGACTCGATGCAGCTCATTACCCAGTCGACCCACTGTTGGGCAAATCCAAGTTGTGTTAACACTGCTCTCACAAACGCCCATTCCATACGATCGTACGCCTTGCTCATGTCTGTTTTAATGGCCATTGAGCAATACTTCTTGCTTCCAAAGTCCTTAGATAGTGCAACGTCTCATGTGTGATCAACACATTGTCGCCAATGGCCCTGCCGGAGACGAAGGCTGACTGGGAAACCGAGATCAGGTCCGGTAGGAGAGGCTTGAGCCGATGAGACAGGATCTTTCCGATGATCTTATAGTGCGTGTTGCAGAGGGCAATGGGTCTGTAGTCGGAAACCCGTCTCGGTCCTATTCCTTTTGGGATAAGTCGGATGTGCGTTACATTCTGTTGCGGGTGCAAATATCCTGAGGAGAAGAATTGTCTGATATCTCTAACTACATCCGCTTTGATGATGTGCCAATACGCTTGATAGAATTTGGAGGAGAATCTGTCGGGGCCTGGGGCCTTCCCTCCATTGATCGACATAACCGCATAATAGATCTCTGACTCACTTGGCAGTGCCGTAAAGGACATGTTCATCTCGTCGGTGACTCTTGGGGACAGGATGTTCTGAATGTCCGAGAAGTCCCCATCACCAACCGAGTTGAAAATATCTCTGACGTAGTCTGATATAACTGTGACTATCTGCGGTTCCTCATACACCTCCTTACCTTCGTAATCTTCAATCACAGATAGGTTATTAATCATTCTTCTCTGCCGGGAGATAGCGTGGAAGAAGTTACGATCCCCACATTTCAACCAGAGAATCCTACTCCGTTGAACCCAGAAGAGTTCTTCCTCTTTATATGCATCCCTCAAGGTATTTGACAGCGAGGTGATTAACACGGGGTCTAGGATGGTAGCTGAGAGAGCCTTCTCTAGAGATTCCTGAGTCTGGTTGATGATCAGAATGTGCTTAAGATTATGTTCCCGCGCCCACCTGATGATGCCGCGGCGACACGCATTGAGCTTGCCAATGACTGATTCCAACGGATCGTGATTCCAGGCAGCATCGACTAGCGTTTCAATCTCATCATTCTCTGTTAGTGCTCTATCAATGCGAAAAATTCCTCTCCTCTTTGGCGTTGAGGCGTTGAAATAGGTGACCAAAGGGCGATGGTCGGAGCCCTCAAAACGAAGATATCGACATCTTCCCATCGAAAACTGCTCGCTCTAGGACAATTGGTGAGAGATCGGTCGAGTCTGGACCGAATGAAGTGAGTGTACCTATTCCCTATCCAAGATAGATGATTGCCCGAGTGGGTGAGATTCCAGAGACCGTGCTGAGAGACAAACGATCTAAAAGATGTGAATGAACCCTCCCAGCGAGCCGGTCCGCCCACTTTCTCGGAGTTGTCAAGAATATCATTAAAATCCCCTGTAATCAGCCATGATGTATCCCGGCCAGCTCCAACCTCATTAAGCTTGGCCCAGAAAGCTGCTCTGTTTTCCGCAGCAGGCGCCCCATATACAAAGGTAACAAACGATGTCACTCCTTTGAAGGTGATCGTTGTATCGATTAGGTTGGGTAGTGCTTCCAAAATGGTTAGATCCACTCCTTTTTTCCACAGCAAGGATAACCCTCCACTGAGCCCCACCGGGGGCACCGAGAAGTAGTTGGGGAATCGGAAATCCTTGGTCTTCTTCTTCACAAATTCATCAGAATTCTTAGCTTCCATCAAAAAGGTTACATCAGGGATAATACGTTTGTGTAGCTCCCGTAACCGTCGAATTGCCAGGACGCTCCCCAAGCCATGACAATTCCAACTCAACACAGCTAAGGAAGAGGAGGAGGAAGAGGCTGAAAATCCGTCCTCCTAGTCCTTTGTGAAGCTCTTGTAGTATTATGAACCGACCTTATCGCAAGGTAAAGCAGGATCCTTGTCAACGGATAATCTCTTACAGGTTGGGTTCATTGTTCTGGCTACGTAAGTCTTCCTTAGGCTGACACCTTGGACCGGGCTTCTAGCAACGCCACGTTTTTTGGTACCTGTAGACTTCGTAATTCTCCGTTTAGCCGCAGGTTTCGCGGTGGGAGTAGGCAAGTTTATTGGGGGAGGCAAGTTTGTCGGACGGTGGTACCCCCGACGATCATCCGGTTATCAGCTTCAATGCGTTGCAACGCAATTCTTTGAGTAATACCCAGTTTTCGCTCCTTGATGGGAAGAGAATGTCGAGGTTTAACTGGGCAGTTTTCATCCTCATGGAATAGAGAGAAGTAAGTGAAGCAATGCTTCTCAATCTTGATGTACTCAAATTCCACAGTTATAATATCATCTGATGGTAGCTGGATCTCCATATTCATGACCAATGGTAGAAAGCCGTCAACCTCACCTCTAACCTTAGATTGTTCCTAAGTGACCATTTGTCAAGATTCATAACTTTTTGTTCATATAAGTTAGAAAAAAGTGAATGAGTAATTTGTCTTGGAGTTGTGCAAGGTTTTGGAGGAGTTTGGTTTTATTTTATGGATTTTTCTTTTAATAACGGAAAAATTTCACTTTTACTTTTTTTAGTATCATAATTCATGTTTACCTTCATTGAACAAATATTTTCATAAATACTTTCTTTATTAAAGAGATAAAAGATTTTCTACCTTTGCTTTATCGATATATAAATATAAATAATTATTTGAATAAATAAAAAAATAATTTTTTTACTGTTTTCGAATTATACATTTTCCAAGTAGAACTTTTTTTATAATTTTCTCTTTTTGATTTAAATTTCCAAAATATCTTCTTAAAACTATTTTTTTTTTAATTTAATTTTTTTATATATATATTTAATAAAATTTTAAACCCCCATTCCAAAATCATTTCCCTCAAATCTAAACCATAAATCTAGATTAATTAATCCTAGAATTATAAGTGTCTATTTACCTTTTTAAAAGTGAAGGTAAAAATATGTTTGAAGTAAACATGAAAGGTAGTATTGGAAACGTGGTAGTTTAGACAATTTCTCTTTAATAATTCAGTTTTATACATTTTCTTTTTTTTTAAATGGTTTTGTCATAATTTTTGGATTTGATCTTTCTGAAATTTTTTAAAAAATTTTTTGCTAACAATCTTTTAATTATTTTTATGAGTAAAATAAAATAAGCAGAGTGGTATATCGATAAGGGTTAAATAAGAAGATTTTTATAGGATGTGCATGCATTCAACATATTTTCTATTGATATTGTTCACATCTATATGTAGAAATTTTTATCCTTAACTATTTTATTTAGTTTCTAGGCAGATTGTATGCCAAATCCGCCGGATAATAGTATCTAAGATCATGATGTTGATGAACTTTATTTTTTTAGTTAAATTTTATATCAAATTACAAAGATAATTAAACTAAACAATAGAATCTAAGATGACAATGAACCAAACCCAGAATAATAACGGAACTCAGTTTAAAAGCTAGCCAGACAATGAGACAGGTTCGGACCAAAGAAATCAAGAGAGCCGAGGACAAAAGTCAAGCACTACAAGCTATCGGAAGAAAGAAGTCTTCAGACTTTGAAACAACGACCCCTCCAGTTTCCAACCATCATGTCGTAACCTGACTCGGATAAAGAATCCAAGCACGAGCGAACCCAAAACACTCAACATAATTTTTTTTTACTACACCAGAGAGAACCACCGAGCGATGATACCGTCGCTCAGAAACGTAACCTGAATATTGTCATTTCAAATCTAAGCCGCCGTGACTTTGTACCACCCCAACCCTCTCCCTCCCGAAAGCACACCCCGGGAAAAAAACTGTTCGATAGTCAAACTGCTGCACGGCAAGAAGGGCAAGGTCCACACCAAATACAATATCAACTATGTTATGATGTTGATGCCTCCCATGAACAAATCAGTCCCGGCTCAAAGTGTTGGTAGACCCTGTGCTATACAATTCAAAGATCCGTAAAAAAATTGGTTAAAATAATGCTAAAACCAGGAAATCAATGACTTGTAAAAAAATTGTGAGTTGTAGTATTATATAGCTTAAAGTCACGTGTTTGTGGTTTCTCTTTTCATCCCAAAGCCACACATATTTTTTTCTTTACTTCACCTTCCTCTGTATATTTTTTGGATAATAACAGTTTCAGAAAAAATTGGACCCTGAATTTTAAAGAAATTGTGGTAAAAGAAAGTAGGGCTCTGTGCTATTGCACCTCTGGCACACCCTCAAAGCCGACACGGGAAGAAATACAACCTTTCAAACACCTAAAGTACCCATGCGTATAAAATTATATGTAGTTTTTTTTTGAAAAAATAGTATTACTGTAGTTTTACATACATGTACAATAAATGCAGATCTCTCGCTTGATTCATCTCCATTTATGAAAGGAAACAGACTCGTTTGAACCAATTCACGTGGTTCCGTGTAATATAATAATAATGTTTAACTGAAATTACGAAGGTAAAACTGAAATAGCTGTAGTTTTACATACATGTAATATAATAATAATTTTCTTAAGTAGTTCTTTTTAAATTTTTGTCACAAAAATAGCTCTAGAAAAATGACCAAAAATAGTTTTTTTTATTTTGAAATTTTTAATATTTATTTTTTATTTTTTAAAATTTGAAACTTTATCCCAAAACTACATCCCTTAACTCTAAACCTTAAGTCTAGATTACTTAACCCATGATAAAAATACATTTTTTAAACTTATTTTGATCAAAAACTTAAAAAAGACTATTCTAAAGAATTTCTCGATTATTAATGATATGCTTTTTTTCAGACGTATAGATGACAGGCTAACAAACACAAAAGGAAATCTTTTATTATTATTATTATTTATTTTTTGAAAAAATGCTTGGACATTTTTATTTTGATATAATAACTTTTGATACCTACCTATTTCTCCGATCTACTTAATAGTCTTTCTTGTGAGATTGCGTTTTTTTTTATTATAATGAGAATGACATAAACCTCATGTATTGGTGTCGAACACTAGGGTTGGGACGGATCCGAATATCCAGGAAATTTAGGGTATCCGGATCCGTCGGATTTGTTAATTTAATATCTGGATCTGAATTCGTGGCTTCCGGGTATCCAAACTCCGGATATCCGTCTTGATATTACATTATCCGCGGATATCCGGATTCCGGATCCGTAAAAATAATTAAAAAATATTTTTTTTTATAATTACTAATTTTTTTAAGTAATACTTAAATTAAATATTTATTTAAGATTTATAAATAAATATATATAATATTTTAAAAATTAAAATATAATATTATAAGACTACCTTATGTATAAATATTAATATATCAAATATAAATATCAATGGAAAAAAATTAATATATTTTAAAAATATGGATCCGGATCCGGAAAAAAAAATTAAGATATCCGGATCCGGATTCGGTTTTGACGGATCCAAAATTTTACTATCAGGATTCGGATTCGGACATCCCGAATATCATATTTTCGGAGCGGATCCGGAGCGGATTTCAGATCGGATCCGGATCCCGGATAATAATCCCAAGCCTACCGATCCGGGAATAATCCCAGGTCTACCGAGCACGACCATCTGAGCAACGAATTACTCTTGTGGTTCAATGGCCTGTTTTTTTGTCCTTGTGTCGCATATTTCGTTTATTAAAATTTAATAGGTTTTGAAAAATTGCTAGTGGCATTAGGTAGGACTTGTATATTCTGCTCAACGTCTTAAGTCAGTTAACTGAGGAAATATCATTTGAAATATTTTTTTTTTTTGATTAAATATCAAATTTATTGATCAAAAGTGGAAAAAGAATTTACATAAGATGATCTATTGTTCTAATCTGTAAAGAATAAAAGAATGATATGTTCTAATATGTGTAGACAGTAAACCATCTCACTAGTAGCCCCCTCAGCTTATGGTTTCCCATATACTTCAAAGATGAGATGCGCTTCTTGACCATATTCTCAATGGCCTTAGTAGTTGTATCCACAGGTGCGTACACACTTCCATGCCGTCTTGAGTTCCTCTCTTTCACAGCACATAAATGGCTGTCTGAAAAACTAAGCGCAGGAGTATAGCATCGAGTCTGTTCCTGTTCTGGCGTAACATGGAGGTGACTGTATCTTCCCAGTCCAGTGTTATCACTGGACCAAGTAATTTCTCTGCAACATTCATCCATACTGTGAAGGTATATTGGCAAGAGAAAAACAAATGATCTCTGCTTTCATCCTTCACTCTGCAGTAGACACAACATTGCTCCATTCCCCATTCTCTCATTTTAGTGCCTGTTGATAATCTGTCCTTGAAAAGATAACCATACCATGAAGGATTGTCAGGGTATGACTTGAGGGAACCACACAATACAATGCCAGGGAAGCTTTGTCTTTTTAACTCGCAGGTAGTTCCAAGTCTTGGTAGCTGAGAAGTATGGTTTGAAATCATCCTGGTCATGTCTCCATAGAGCTATATCTGGTCCTGCACTAGCTACCGGTCGTGGAGTCTCTGCAAGCGTATCACAGAGATGGGGATATCGTCTCTGTCCACATCTCCGAATGTTCCAGCAGTCGTCACGGGTTGCTTCAGCGAGCGTTGTGGACCTGCTCACTCCAAGGTAGCTTATGCCCAGCTCTCCTGTTATATCAATCAATCTGCCAATTTCTAACCAGTTATCGAACCAAAAATGCACTGTTACCCCATTTCTAACCTCGAACCGAATGCATTCGTATGCAATGGGTCTATGTTTGAGCAGTTTCCGCCATACCCACGATCCCTTTTTGTCACTGGCATCCCAGTAAGAGCTATTCTTGAGTAGATACTGTCGGGTCCAAGCAACCCAAAAGGAGCCGGTAAGAGAGAATAGTTTCCAGATAAGACTCAGTGCAAATACTCGCGAAGTGTCGCTAAGACGTCTGATGCCTAGTCCACCTTCTTCCTTGGGGCAACATAGATCTTTCCAAGCAAATTTTGCTTTATGAGTAATGGTTGGCGAACCAGACCATAAGAAGGCACTGCACATACTCTCGATGGTATCTACACAGCCTTGCGGCAAGATAAACGCTGAGCTCCAAAAATTAACGGTACTTGCGATCACAGACTTTATCAATTGGAGTCGACCTGAAAAGATAATTCTCGATGCGTCCATGAGAGAAATCTTTTGCGAAGCTGATCAATAAGAGGCTCGTACTCCAGCTTGCTCCAAGACTTGGTCGTTAGAGGCATACCCAAATATCTCACCGGTAGCGTTCCTGTTACAATCCCACGGCTCTGAGCAGCTTGAGTAAGTAGATGATGGTTCTTCCCAGCGGCAAAGATGGAGACTTAGAGACATTAATCTGTAGACCTGATAATGTTGCGAACTTGTCCATAACTTCAAGAACCCCGTCGAGAGACCTCACACTTCCATCGGTGAATACTAATATATCATCAGCAAAACTGAGATGGGTGAGCTGAACCTGCTGACACTGCGGATGGTAATCAAAGAGACCATCAGCTGCTGCCTGATTCAACATTCCAGAGAGAGCGTTGTTGACAATCACATACAGATAGGGGGAGAGCGAGCACCCCTGTCTGATCCCTCATGCGCTAGAGAAAAAGCCTTCCAACTCTCCATTTATAGCGACTGAAAAAGAGGCAGTTGAGACGCACAGATAGATCCACCGTATGAACTGGCAAGGCAGTCCCATTGCTGGAAGAACTGCAGTAATGAAACTCCATTTGACTGTGTCAAAGGCTTTTGAGATATCGAGCTTTATAGTGCAGCGGTCGGATATACTAGGGAGGTGATAGCCATTCACCAACTCATTATCCAACAGAACATTCTCCGATAACAGTCTCCCTTTGATAAACGCACTCTGGTTAGGCTCAATGGCTACAAGGAGTATCGTCTTGAGCCGGTTAGCAAGTATCTTAGAGATTACCTTGTAGATGAGGTTGCAGCAAGATATCGATCTATAATCCCTCATGGTCTGAGCAGGGTTCTTCTTGGGGATCAGTGCCAGTATGGTGGAGTTTACACCGGTGGGAAGGAATCCATACAGGAAAAAAGATTTTATCGCCGTGATGAAGTCTTTACCGACAACAGACCAAGCCGCTATGAAAAACTCCTTGGTGTAGCCATCAGGCCCTGGAGCTTTTCCATTTGGCAGAGCCTTCAAAGATTGGAGAATTTCACTCGGGGTCACAGGGGATATTAGAAGAGACGTTTCCTGTTGTGAACAGCGATATCTCAACAGAAATTGCAACTCATCTACTGAGATAGGGGTACTTCGGGTTGGTTCTGTTTGGAGGAATTGCTGGAAATAATCCACAGCTTCCTTCCTGATGGCTGAGGGCTCTGTCAACGTTTCTCCAGCTTCTGTATACAACACATTAATGTTGTTCCTCGCTGCATGATCCTGGACAGCATGATGATAGAAGCTAGTGTTTTGATCTCCTAGGGCTAGCCACTGGATCCTCGATTTCTGCATGAGGAGCTTCTCTTCCACGAGAGCTAGGTGGTGCCATCGCCTTGAGGCTTCCTCCTCTGCAGAGAATGTGATAGGAGATGGAGCAGCGAGAGCTTCTTCTTGACATTTGCATAAATCCTCAAAAGCTTTCTTTGTGTGGTTGTGGAGATCTCCATAGTGGTTTCTGTTCAGTTACCTCATAGCATATTTCAGAGACTTTAGCTTCTTATGAAACATGTTGAGAGCTGTTCGAGAATGAGAGATAGGAGCTGTGACTTCCCATTTGCTTCTAACCGTAGGTAGGAAGTCCCCATGCTCTACCAAGTAGTTGAAGAATTTGAAAGGCTTACGATTGCCCACTGATTGCTGCTTGAGCCGGATCACACACCTAGCATGATCAGAGATACCACCGGTTTCAAACGAAGCGAATGACTGTGGGTAAACACTAAGCCAGTTTCCATTGATGAGTGCTCGGTCCAACTTCTTTCCTATAGGATCAGCACCCCTTTTGTTCCACCAAGTAAATAAGGATCCAACGTATGCGAGATCCGTAAGAACACAGTCTGTGACAAGCTCTTGACATTGTTTCATTCATGACTGATCCCCTAGGTAACTTTGCGCTCGAGAGTGCTCAGTAGATGACAAAGTTGTATTATAGTCACCAATTAATATCCATGGCAAAGAGAGATGCTGATAAGCCTGATGAGTAGCTCTGATGTCATCCCATAGCTGCCGCCTTTCAGCAATGAAGTTTGAGGCATAAATTGCAGAGCAAATAAACTGATCTCCCGACGCAGTTTGCACAGCACAAGTGATGATTTGAGCGCTCTTATGAAGCTAGGTAATGGTTACCCCAGGGCCCCAACAGAACCAGATACGGCCAAGATGATGATAGTCATAGTTCGCTATAGATTTCCAGCCTGGTAACGCAGCTTTAACAATTTCCTGCTTTTTACTCTCCTGAACTCTTGTTTCTAGTAGACATCCAAATAAAGGTTTCTCCGTTTGGACCCACTTTCTGAGAACCCCGTGTTTGCGTGGCTTGTTGAACCCACGCATGTTCCAAGCAAAGAAAGACGTCATATCTTCCTAACGGAAGATCTTTTGTGTTGTACCTTCATGTTCATTGCCTTCAGATCCTTTGATCTACCCAATTGATACCCCTTCTTGGACCGTTTGGCTTGAGACCCTCCCTTCTTATCTTTTGTCTTCGCCACAGATCTTATTTCACCCTCCTCTAGGTTGTCTATAGTATCCTTAGCATCCACACTATCCTCGTCATCCAAGAGTGGTTGGAAACGGGAAGGTGAGATGATCACCCTGTCGGTCTCAGAACTGGCTAAACCATTGCCATGCGAGTCAGAGCTCAAAGACTTATCAAATTTCTCAAAGAGCGAGGAAGATTTAAATGTCTTTGTTGCTGTTAACCAGCCACAACAAGCGCTCATTTCCAACCCTTACTTCTCCATAGCGGTTTCAACATTCTCTGCCTCTTGAGAAGCATCAACTTCATTGATAGTTTCCAATACATTTCCTGCTTGCATGCCTACCACACCTGAATCTCCTCCTATTGGAAGTGATTCTAGTTCCTGTAATAAACCATCCACCAGTTCCTTCGCATTACCCAATCCAATCCTTTTCTCTGGATCAGCTTCTACAATCACCACGGTTGAGTCCTCCTCCTTGTTGAGTATTACCACTTTGTTTGAGACACACTCTTTAGCTTTGTGTCCCCATTTAGAGCAGATGCTGCACCTCGACGGTAGCCAGGGGTATGCCACGCTCACCTTTACCTGATTACCATCTTGATCTGCAAATTTTATCACTTCAATCAGAGGCATTATCATTACCTTATTATGAGAATTCAAATAATCTCTATAAAACGAGAATGATCCAATAATGTATTGAGTCTTATGGAATTTAACCTTAAAATCAACTGGTAGCATAATATTTTGTAACTTTTAATTTGGAATTAACCTTTATTTCCTGAGAATAATGCATATTCTACCATCTATACATCTCGTAATTCTTAGACATTGATTGGCAAGACAAATTTTCAGGTCGTACGAGTTTTATTGGATCATCATTGGATTATATCGATTTTGGATTGGGTATATTGTATTGGAGTATCTCATAAATGGTGTTTTATCCGTTCTTACATTTTGAGTCTTTTCTCGAATCAAAATGTATTTGAGAGGAGGAGAGAGAATGTGTAAATATTTTTTTTATATATGGAGATAAAAGTTCCAATAAGGTTAAATATTTCCGATCAGAAGACTTACTATACGACTTACTTGTAAGTCGCCCTGAATACTTCAATATTTTTAGCGGGAAACTAAAATATTTTTAGCGGGAAACTAAAATATTTTTAGCGGGAGTTAGAAGACTTCCCAGACGACTTACATGTTAGTCGTCTAGTCCCTAAACATAACCCCTAAACTAAATTAACTAAATAAACACTTCATAAAATCAAATTAAACTTAAAAAGTGCTTACTATACACATAAATAATCACATGTAGATAAAAATTTAATTTTTCAAAAAAACATTTAAGCTTTCCAAAATCTAACCCTAAGAATACATACAATACTACAACATATGTTGCCAAACCTTAGACCAAAGAATATCATGATTCACTACTTTCACTCATTTATGTTGAAAACAATTCAATTTTATTATATCTTAATTTATATCACTTAAAACTGTTTATAATTACATGATTTTACTTTTTTTGTTTATCAAAATATTTTTTTACAAAATTTATAAATTATTTTTAAGATCAACTATACCAGACGACTTCCGTGGACGTCGTCCAGAAGACTTAATAGAATCTCAGAAGACTCAGAAGACTTAGCGGAGATTAGGCCTGGGCGTTCGGGTCTTCGGGTCGGGTTCGGACCAGTTCCTTTCGGGTCCGGGTCTTTTCGGGTTCAAAATATTTAGACCCAATAGGTACTTAGAAATTTTTGGTTCGGGTTCGGGTCGGTTCTTCTCGGGTCCGGATCACCTCGGGTCTATAATTAAAATACCCATAAAATACCCGTAATTTTTCGGGTCCATATCGGGTCCGGGTCGGATTCGGGTATTTAGGATCTGAAAAGGACATGATATACTCAATTCCATCAACTTTAGTTGAATATTTGTCATATATATCTAAAATTTTACAAAACAACTTAAATGAACTATTAATAATTAAAATAAAACATTTTGAAACTCTAAATTTTACATTTTAAAGCTTTATATTACTTTAAAAATATTAAAAAATAATAACAAATGTTGTTAACAAAAGATATTTCAACTAAATCATAAAATAATATATATAAAATAGAACACAAAAACATCATAGTTTTAGATATACATGTTTTTAAGTCGGGTACAAATCGGTTCTTATCGGGTCGGGTCTATTCGGGTCGGTTCTTTTCGGGTCCGGGTCTATTCGGGTCGGTTCCTTTTCAGTTCCGGTTCTTTCGGGTAAAAAAAATTTAGACCCAAAAGGTACTTGTAAATTTTCAGTCCGGTTCCGGGTCGGGTATTTTTGGGTCGGTTCCGGTTCGGGTCTTCGGACCCAGGTTAAAATACCCAGGCCTAGCGGGGATATATTCGTAAAAATTAGTTCTGTTTTTTTGTTTGGTCACAAGGGGCGGACTGTAATTTCACAAGGCTTTTGGGTTATTTTTGCATTTGATTGAAGTTTGAGTATACTTTTGCAATCAAAATCAAGTTTTGAGTCATATTTGGTAAATCCCCTAAATACGATTTTTATATTTTCAATAAATAACAAAAAAAATTTTAATAATAAAGTTATATATAAACAGATGAAATATGTGTTAACATCAACCCACAAATAATTTTTGATCCCATGTACTCTGTTCATAACAACTATAAGAATCCCATTTTTCTAAAACAATATTTCTTACAACGTACGCCTTTTTACAATATAAATTTTATATTAGAACCTTGAGATAATGTTACTTAGATTTGTTTGTTCTTTCTAAAAAACATAAATCTAATTAACATCTGTAAAGATATCTCTAAATTCTGTTATATTTGTAACTTACCAAGAAAGAAACCTGACACAAGCCTTCGTATTCAAGGCGTCGAGCACAAATCCGAATCTCATCGTCGTCAGTTTCAGAGGAACCGATCCTTTCGATGCAGATGATTGGTGCACTGATCTCGACGTCTCTTGGTACCTACTCATTCCTCCGTTCCTAAAAATTAAATTTTCTGAGTTTGTCTTGTTCCACAAAATGAATTTTGCACATTAATGCTTTTTATTCAAAAGATAAATCAACTCATTTACATTACCTTCACGATGATTTATTTAAATGAAAGTTTTGGATAAAGAAACATGAATAGTTGAAAAAGGAGGAGGAAATATTGGGTAAACCAGGTGTTTTACCCACATATGGAACATAATCGTCTTATAAATACTTACTAGGTTAAGATTCGCGCTTTACGCGGGATCAACATTATATATATAAATTAGTTTATGTGTTAAATACTTTTACATATTATGAAATAATAAATATATATTAAATAATTAAAAGTCAGTAACTATTAAATATATAACTAAATTGGTGCGAACATATAAATCAATTTTATTAATCCAAAAAATATTTTTTTTATATTTGATATGATATGTTATTAAATTTAAATGATACTAACATAGATAATATATTTTAGTATATTTTTAATACTAATGTCTATTAAATGATGATTTCTACTCATATAGTTTTTTTTTATCATTTGTATCTTTTATAGAAAAAAATTTAAATTACTGATAACAAAATTTTCATTGTGGGATTAATAGTTTTAGTAATTTATAATTTTTTTAAGAAAATAAGTTGTCAATGATCGTTCAAAACTTTTATAAATTTTGAAACTAAAATATTGTATTTTATATGGTTTATAGTTTAATTTAAAACGATATATATATTAATCTTAATAATTAATTAAATTAGACTTTTTACTTATGTAATTTTTGTAATCATTTGTATTTTTTCATAACAAAAATTTTAAACCATAGATCATAAAATTTGAATATGAGACTTTTAACAGTTTTAGTAATTTATAGCCGTTTGTAAAAATTCAAAATATAACATATACATAAAAAATCTAATTTTTTATTATATGGTTATTGTGGTTGTTTAATTTACTTAATAGTTTAAAATTAAACAAATATGATAGAAGATACACTATTTTTATCAAATCTTTATTATTCAAAATTATTAATTACCGTATATACTTTAGCCACATTAGGTAATTCCGTAAATTTTATTTAAGGAAATAATAAAGTACATTAATGATGAATTTATTGTTAGTTTAATAAAAAGCTTATTATATAATTAGATGGACCAACATATTTCTCTAATAATTCTAAGAATCATTATAATGATGACATGTGGCTACAAAAGAAGTTGTAATGCTTCTCAAATAATATATAGGGGATTAGTTTATGTTTAATTCAAAAATCAGTATGATAATAATATATGACAAACTTTTTCATGAGAATACATATACTTAGGGATGTTATATTGGATTTTCTATCCCAGTCCAGCCCTGTAAAATATAAACTCAGCCCTATTCTAACCCTAATCATACTAATATATGCATGAAAGGCTAGGCCAGAGTTGTATCATAGTTAGCCAGCTTTGTAATATCTTTTAAAACACAAGCAAATAATATTAACATCTGATTTAGATAATTATAGTAAGTTGCTCACAAAAAAAAGATAATTATAGTAATATCATTAAAAGATATATAATATAATCAAACAATGTTTTGCGGTTTTTGGAACAAAATTTTGCGGGAATTTAAATTATTGCAGTTATGGCCAAAAATAAGATTTTGCAAGTTCAACAAAAAAATAAGTTTTTGCATTTGTTGGTGAAAACACACAATTTTGAGATTTTGACGGAAAATTCGATTTTTGTGATTTTTGCGGAAAATTATACGATTTTACCGAAAAACTAGAATATTGCAGTTTTGACGGGAAATGTCATTTTGTTGAGAACATTTGATTTGCAATTTTGGCGGAAAACTCATTTTCCCGGTTTTGGCGGGAAAACTTAATATTCAAATTTTGGCGGAAAATCTCGATTTTCAAGTTTTGGACGAAAAACTCAATTTTTCAGCTTTAACGAGAAATCTCGATTTTCTTGTTTTGTCGGAAAAACTTGATTTTTTGGTTTTGGCGAAAAACTCGATTTTCTAGTTTTGGCAAAAAACTTGATTTCTCGGTTTTGGCGAAAAACTCGATTTCTCGGTTTTGGCGATAAATCTCCGTTTTCCCGGTTTTGGCGGGAAAACTTGATTTCTCGGTTTTGGCGGAAAAACTCGATTTCTCGGTTTTGGCGGAAAAACTCGATTTATCGGTTTTGGCAGAAAAATTCGATTTCTCGGTTTTGACTGAAAAACTCAATTCTCCAATTTTGGCGGCAAAACTAAATTTCTCGGTTTTGGTGGAAAACCCCGTTAACCGATTTTTGCGGGAAAAACTCGATCCTCTCGGTTTTAGCAGGAAAACTCGATTTCTCGGTTTTGGCCGAAAACTAGATTTCTCAGTTTTGGCGAAAAAGCTTGATTTCCCTGATTTTGGCGGAAAAACTCGATTTCCCGATTTTGACAAGAAAACTCAATTTTCTCTGTTTTGGCGAAAAAACTCGATTTGGCGGAAAATTCATTTTTGCGATTTTGACGGAATTTTTTTTTTCGCAATTTTAATAAAAATCAAATTTTATGAATTTGGAAGGAATTTTTTTTTTTTTGAAATTTTAAGCCCTACACTAAAAAAATTGTTGCTAACAAAAAGAAATTTTTTTTATCTAATATTCTAATAGGGTCAACCCTGTCAAAACCCTTTTTTTTAAGCTCAAACCTAAAGACCTTAAAAGTAATGCATTAGGCTAATAGTTCTTAGATTATTGGATGGACTCGGCCAACCCTAAATCTCACAACCCTATATAACATCGCTATATATACTTATTATTGTTTTGAAATTTTAAAAGCATTCATATGTTAGAAATATTTAGAAAATATCCTTATACAAATATTTTTACTTAATTAATAATTTACTATAAATTATTTTATATCTTAATTTTAAATTTTATAATAAAAAATAATATTTAAAGATAACAACACAATATATATAATAATTATCTTATTTTTTAAAAATATGTTATAATTTTTAAAAATTGTATTATATTAATTTAAAATCAATTATCTAATATAATATAGAAATATATTATTAATATAAAATTCATTTTTAGTTATATAATAAATTATATATAAATATTTTTAAGGATAACGTCGACTTTAGCCAGTCCAACTTTAAAAATGAGAGGTCGAATACAAAAAATCACTTCGCAAATAATTAATAGTATTGATGTAGATATAGATGGAACATGATTTAAAGACAACAATAAAAAATAAAAATAGATATTCCAACGAATCATTGGTAAAAATAGAGTATGCACAAACATAAAATAAATAAATAAAATGTGTAGTTTTTGAAACATCCAAAAAATCTTAAATTTACTTTTAGGAACGGATGAAGTATAATATATAAATTATATAGTATTATAAATTTTAAATTTACTTTTGGGAACGGATGAAGTATAATATATAAATTATATAGTATTATAAACATCCAAAAAATCTTAAATCTACACGTTTGGACACCACGTATAGGGGACGAGCAATTTGGGGAGTATATGAAGGAAGTGGTAAGAAAGCATGGAATTAAGTATGAGAGGTTTGTTTACAAAATGATATCGTTCCTAGAGTCCCCTTCGATGACAAGATTTTATTCTCATACAAGCATATGGATTTTGCAATTACTTCAACAGTCTCTACAAAGGAAAGGTAGAGCAGTCTTTATCCATTTTTGTTTTGTTTTGTCTTGATTAATAATTTAATAAGCCCAAATAGAAAAGATACGAGGTCAATAAGAGTATAAGGTGATGTCAACCGGAGAATTTTATTGGAGTGGAAGAGTATCGGGTGGGAGAACGTGTTTTAGGCCGTGATCTTTTTCTTTATTTAATTTGGGTTGGTTGCTTGATCGATTTGTTTTAGAGAAGTGGTTGTATTCTTTCTTTCTCAAACATGTTTTTTTCAGAGTTAAAAAAAAAGTCTATCTATATTCTATACACACATACATGAAACTCAAAGTAGATTTAGGACTTAAAAGTCCTGACTTTCTAAAAAAGTCAAACACGTGAATTTTGTAATACAAAACACTTAAATTTTAATATCTAATATGAAATCAGATCGTTATCAAATCCATTGAATTATTATTCAATAAATAATAACAGCTTTCAATAAGTACTAAAAGTTATCAAACAAATAATTAACAAAAAATATAATAGCTGGACTTTTGTATTTATTTTCACATACTTGTGGATTTTAAAGTAAGGGAAGATGCACCGAATGCGAATTACATCAACTTGTTGTGGTTAATACCGACAATTTTAACTGGTGCGTGGAAGTTTATAAGGACAACATTATCGGGCACAAAATTTGATCCTTAAGTGGAGGGGATCCACAAAAACACCAAAACCGAGGGGGAGAAGTCGTTAAATAAGAGACGTTTTGGCTTGGTCCTTGTAATGTTCGCGGGCCCCATTGACACGTGGCGGCCTACGATTGGTTCGTTTCTATTTTTTTTTTTTAATCGGAAAAAAAAAATTAAGAACTTTAGCGATAATGTTGCCCTGGGGAGTTTGTTCTGGAAAGGCAAAGAGTAGTGTTTCAAAAAAAAAAAAGTGTTTCAAAAAAAAAAGGCAAAGAGTACAAAGAGAATTGGATGATGAGATCGCTTCGGAATGTGGGAATAGTACTCCCTGATATGTCTACTCATTTCCCATTTGACTATGTCAACTCCACGCGCTTGGGAGGCTTGGCCCGACCATGTACTACTTACTCCTGAAGATAAAATTGCACTCATTGCTTAGAAAAAGAAAACAATTTATACCGCACTCAATATCCAGTAATCGTATCTACTATGTCTGCTCTTGTTGGACTCGACTCTCATTGTACTTCTATGTTATGTTTATGTTCGGCTTTCCATCGTTTATATGTTTGCAAGATTCTGAACTTATTAATAAGAATGGTTTTAATAAGATTTATTTGTTTGAATATATTGTATTTAATGTTGGTTAACTTAGATTTATTTTAAATCAATTTGCTATTGTATATTGTATTGAAACATTTGAGTGATATCTAATTGGAAAATTTGCCAAAACGGAACAAAAAATAGCATGATGGTCAATTTGATAAAATAATATCCTTAAGTTGTCTATTTAGTATAATTTTTTCGTAATCCCAAAATTAACCTTTGATTAATCAAATTAAACACAATTTAAGAGCTTAACTAAATTTTAAAACGTTTAATAAAAACGAAAAAGCATTTTTAAAAAATTAAAATTTAAAGTTTAGTTTTTTTATTAAAATTTTTAATAAAACAAAAAACTAAAAAAATTTAAAGATTTTATAAAAATAAAAGTTTGTAAAACGTTTTATAAAGTTTATTTAACGTTTTTATTATTTTTTTACAAAGTTTTATTTTTATAAAGTTGACAAAGTTTTTTTTTATTAAAAACGTTCTACAAAGTTTTATTTTTATTTTTTACAAATGTTTTAAAAATGTTAAAATTAAAAAAAAAATCTATTAAAAAGTTTAATAAAAAGGAAAAAACGTTTTAAAAAAAATTAATAAAAAGGAAAAGGGCACACATGTTTGAGGGAAATTAGAATATTACAAATATATTTTTGATATTTTTGACAAGGTAAATCGACCTATATACGTTTTAGGAACGTTAGAATATTACAAATATTTTTAGAATATTTTCTTAACTGAATATTCTATAATTTTCGCCAAAATCAGGTTTTCTTATCTGTAGAAAGCACTTTTTATACTCCGTAGAACCAAGATAAAAATCTCATAAGCAGATTCTACCATATGTAGCCGTTTGAATAGTGTCTACATTTCACATTCATAGAATTTTAGAATACTAATATACCATGAATTTTACCCATTTTCAGCCATGGTATATTGGTGTTTTATGAACTATCGATGTTGTTTTGGAGTCGTTTTAGCGCTTTTACATGTTCATGGATGATTTGGAGAAAAGTGATGATTTGGGTGCATTTTGGAGATAAAATGAAAAGAAACTCGAAGCTGATCAACGAACAAGTTCGAGGTCGACATTCAGAGTCTACCATCGATCGATGCACACTCTGTGCTGTCGATCGACGGCGAAGCGCGCAAAGCCCAGCCGACTTAAAACCCAAGTCAAGACATAATTACGGAAATACCCCTGGCCGACTTTTAACCTAATATTTATGTGCTCCGCCATTGTTCTAGGCAACACATACTTTCTATTCTATTCCTAGTTTCTAGTTTTACACAGAAAAGGTTTTTAGTAGATTGGGAGAGAAGATCCAAGACTCCTTCAGAGATTTGTATTGGAACTCCAATATTTCTAACCTTAATCTATTTATGCATTATTTTATATTATTTGCTATGAATTGCTTTGCTATGTCTAAGTAATTCACTGCGTTAGGTTTAGGGTTCAAATAAGATTATGAAGGATTAGCTCCAAATATAGATTGTTGAGTTGTTTGTGATATCTATCAGTTGAATTGCTCTTATTACCTCTGTTCTAGAGTAGTTAACTAGAACCTTGATATTAGGATAATTAGGCGCAAGCGGAAGCATGGTCTGTTACCTGAATTAATTCACATTGTGCTAGCATTGATAGAAACAAGAGACAACTAATTTAGTTAAATCTATTGAACATAAGTCAAACCCTCTCGGTAAAGCTAGCTGGAAGGATCATCGATCGACAACCCTATAGTTGTATGGATCGATGTTCTGAAAGGTGTATCGATCAATTATCCATTGATAATATCAATCAACATTTTCTCCAGATCAACAAACAACAGTTGAGATCTGAGATCTAGACAATAGATATTCTAAACAAACGATATTTGATAGAATATTATTTTGTTTGAGTTCTAGAATATCCAATAAAGTACTTTAGCTTCTATATTATTATAATCCTGATTACCTGACCAGAAACCCTAAGTCTAACGCTTTCTCATAATTGTTTACAAAACCTCAATCCAATCAACCAAACCACTACCTTATTCACCACTGCAATTTACAATTTACTGAATTGACCTAGCTTAAATCATAAACTGTTTTAAGATCTTTTGTGTGCCCCAGCTCCTTGTGGATTTGATCCCTAAGTACTACAATTCGGCCTTTTATTTGAGAGAATACAAATCACTTAGGGTAATTTGAGTAATATCAAATTTGACGCCGTTGCTGGGGAGCTTTGATCGCCATTAGATCTCCTCTAAGCAGTTTTAAGTCTAGGTTTTTTCTGTTACTCAAAAAACTGATAAAAGTTTTTCTTAGTTTCTTTCAGGTGCATGCCCCGTAGTTCCAGAAGCAAAAAAGAAAAATCACTGCTTTTCTCAGACCCTGCATGATCCACATCGATCGACAACAACACCTTTTCGTCGACCAACACTTCTCAGCAAACGTCGACCGATACTCTTCATCCGTCGACCGACAATTGTGAGCTACCGCCGATTTATATTTCAGCCCGAACATAGATCAACACCTTTCCGTAAGACATGGTTGCAACACTGATCCTAGAGAGGGGTGAGAATGGAGACCTGCATGACCAGGAGGGTCAGTAATGCAGCAGTTCAAAGGTTAGATGATCAGAGGGCTGTAATTCCTTATCAAGATGATGATATCGCTACAGCTGCTCAAGCTGTAGACGATGCTGCTCGACCCAGAACGTTGGCCAACTACAATCTTCCAGATCAGTACTACACCAACAGATCTGCTATTAGTCCTTGTGTTATTCAGAGGACAGACTTCGAGCTGAAACTCAAGTACTTTACACTCGTGGCTCAGACACCCTACTGTGGTTTGTCACACGAGCATCCTATGGACCATCTGAAGCGGTTCGAGGATTTGGTTTCTGCCATTAAAGTTAATGGAGTCCCTGAGGACTATCTTTTCTTCAACCTCTTCAAGTACTCACTGGCTGGAGAAGCTTCGTGTTGGCTTAAGCAGCTACCACCAGGATCTCTCACATCCTGGGCTGGCATAAAGAATGTGTTCTTGCACAATTTCTTTGATGAGTCGCGAACTGAGGACATAAAGAGCAAGATTTCTACATTCACTCAGGAGCCTACAAAGTCTTTCAGAGCTCTTGAATCAGATTCAAGTCCTATCAGAGAGACTGTCCACACAATGGATTCAACGAAGTGCAGCTGCTCAGCACTTTCTTCAAAGGCATCGCGATGTCATATCAGATGGCTCTGGACACAACTAGTGAAGGGAACTTCGACACTAGGAATCCGGAAGAAGCTATGGGACTAATTGAGAACTTGGTGTCTAGCAATAGCACTAAGAACACTGATTTTGAGAGAAGAAAATCGGCTACACGAGGAAAGGAGGAGTCGAACAATGTTAAGACCAAGCTGGACAGTGTTCAAAAGCTTCTCAAGAAGCAAGTTAACTTTGCAGAATATATGGAAGCTGTAGAGATCAACAGTGATGGAGATCTAGAAGAAGATGTGAACTTCATCAGTGGTATAAGCTTTCAGAATCAAAGGCCTGGGAATCAAAGTGGATATAGAAACTCCTATGGGAATGGACAGAGGAGTAACTTCAACCAGAATTCACAATTCCAGAAACCATACAGCAACAACTTCAACAACAACATCAACAAAAACTATGGAAATTCTTCCTATCAGAACGTGCCACTGCAGACTTGAGAGAGCAAGATAGAAGCAATGATTGACCAAGTTCTTGAGGGTCAGCAAAAGCTTATGGTGAATTTCAATGGGAAGATAGATACTCTCTACACTGAGCTTAATTCAAAGTTTGAGACTTTGAACACACATATGAAGAAGTTAGAGACACAAGTGGTTCAGACAGGACAAGCTGTTAAGAAACAAAAAACTTTCATCAAAGGTAATGAAGCACTGAAGTACCACGTCAATGCTATCATATAATATGATTTATGGCACGTGTCCAAAGAGGAGAAGCTTCAGGAGAAAGACTTTGATGTTAAAAGCTCCATGAGCTTCGGCGGTTCACATTGGTGTCGACCGACACCAAGCGATGAACATCAATCGATGGATTGGAATGAACACCGATCGACATCTGATGTTCAACATCGATCGACAGAGTCAGTTGCATTATGCGAGATGGTTAGAATCATGACCCATGACGAGTTCGCAGCTAAGCACCCTCATCCACCCAAACCATTTCATGTCAACATCAATCGAAAAAAGTGAGCAAACTGCCGATCGACAGAGAGAATTAACCGCCGATTAACAGCCAACCTTAGTCCTCGATAGACGAGCACCTCTTTGCTACCTAGTGCAACTACCCAAGATAAATTTAGCACGACTATATGCACTCAGAAATCCATCTCAACCTTCAGAGACACCTACAGACAACATCAGTGAGCAATCTAAAGATGCACCAGAGCCTATGCAAGTTGATCATGCTACTGTGGGAAGAACCTTTAGGAAGAGGTTCCCAAGCCTCTGAAGAGAGGAGCTAATAATGATAAGGAGATGGAGAGTTTCAGAAAGAGGATTCTAATTCATCTCTTTCACCACAAAAAACACAGCCTTGTGTAACTCTCCAACTTCGCATCCTTACTCTTGTTGAAAGTCTGTCCAATATTGCCAACCAAGAGATAGAAGCAAATCAAGGAACTCCCTGAGGAAACCAAATGATTTTGTCCCATTCAACCTTATTTTTAGGCTGGCGAACCTGATTCCAAGTTCTTACTGCTGAAAAACTTGATAGGGACTTATCATGTCGTGCTTCCAGAGAAAGATATCATTTCCATCTGCAAGGGTTGGAGGTTTGATAGTCATAATGCGGTCATAGAGATCACTGTGGAGGCGACGCCTGCGATGACCAAATTTCCAATTACCATTGACAACTGCATCACAGACATTAGCATCCATAGACAAGCCCATGTAGTGTGTACCTGCAGTCCATATTAACTCCCTTAATTTACCCAGCCCTAACCAGTCAACGGACCAGAAAAAAACGCAGGAGCCACTTTCAATCTCCGCTCTCAAGAAGCAATAGGCCGAGGCCTCAACTTGAGAAGCTTGCGCCATATCCAAAATCCCATGTTATTTTCCTTGATCTCCCAAAAAGAACAATGGCAAAGAAGATTGCTCCGAGTCCATACTACCCATAGAGAGCTTGGGGAAGAGAATAAACACAAGATGAGTTTGAGTGCAAAAACTGTATTGGTATCTTTGAATCTCCTGAAACCAAGTCCACCTTCAGCTTTAGGGGTGCATATATCTGCCCAAGCCACCTTCACTTTATGAGTATTGTTGGGAGAGCCAGACCATAAAAATGCATTGCAAAGACACTATATTTACTCAAGACAGCCTCGAGGTAGGATGAAAGCAGAACTCCTGAAATTCACAATGCCCGAAATCACAGATTTTAATAGCTGAAACGACAAGCATAAGATAAAGCTTTATGAGTCCCTGAGAGAAGCCTCTTGCGAACCTCGTCGAGAAGAGGTTCATAGTCAAGCTTTGTAAGATCTTGAGTAGTAAGAGGAAGCCGGAGGTATCTTATAGGCAAATGTCCTACGGGTAAGCCCAACTCTGAAGTTGTATCTTGGATCGCTAGAACCCACTATCATCAGCATAGATAGAAGATTTTGCAGTGTTGATGTAGAGACCAGATATGATAGTGAACATGTCCATTACGTCCAGCACTCCCTTAAGAGAATGAGGGTGTCCATCTATAAACACAAGGATGTCGTCTGCAAAACTAAGGTGAGTGAGGTTTATAGCCTGACAAGAGGGATGATACCCAAACTCTCCAGCAGAGGCAGCAGCATTAAGCATTTTAGAGAGGATATTTTTCAGAATAACGTAGAGATAAATAGAGAGAGAGAACAGCTCTGGCGAATACCTCTTGCACTGGTGAAGAAACTTCCAGCTCACCATTAATTAACACTGATAAAGATGTTGTGGAAATGCAAATTCACTACCAGTTAGACTGAGACAATGAAGGACCAATTGATAGTATCAAAATCTTTTAATATATCAAATTTTATTATGCTCCTACCAGTTGAGTCAGCTTTGTGATACCCATTAACTAGATCTGAAGCTAAAATGACATTTTCAAGAAGGAGGCAGTCCTTAATGAAGGCAGACTAGTTCATCTCTATTGCCTCTGCAGGGATGACTGTTTTTAAGCGATGAGCTAAGACTTTGGAGATTATCTTATAGAGAAGATTGCAGCACGCAATCGGTCAGTAATCCTTCATGGTTTGTGCTGTCTCATTTTTTGGTATAAGAATAGTCGATCAAATTTTATATTTTTAGACTATCTATTGCCGGATCTAAGACCACAACTGTCGCTTGTTGGTCCTGAGAAAATGTTGATCGATTCCAACAGCATGGTGTCGATCGATACACCTTTTAGCCCGTCGTTCGATACAACTAATGAGTTGCCGATCGATGAACCTTCCAGGGAGCGTTATCGCACCGGTTTGACTTGTTCACTAGTTTTAACTAAATCAGCTTCCGCTTGTTTCTAGAAATCCTAGCATAATCTAAACTAATTCAGACAAAGAACCGAGCTTCCGCTTGCGCCCTAATATATATAGGCAAGGTCCAAGTTAGCTACTTTAGAACACAGACATTAAGAACAGTTTAGTTGATTCATATCCTAACACTTAGCAATTCTATATTTTTGGCTAATCCCTCATGAATATCTAAACCTTAAATGCAACAAAGAGAACTATTCAGACATGACTAAGAAATTAATAACAACAAGATATAAAAACTGCATAAATAGAATAGAGTAGAAAACTGGAGTTCCAATTACAAATCTCTGAAGGAGTTCGTGGATCTTCTCTCCAAACCTAAGACTCTAAGTGTTTTGCTGTATGAAAGTACGAAAGTAGAAAAGTGTGTGTTGCCTAGAATAATGGCAGAGCACATAAATATTAGGTTAAAACTCGTCAGGGGTAATCTGGTATTTCTTGTGGGACTTGGGCTTAAAGTCTGCTGGAACCATTCTGGCCTCTGCGCGCTTCGCTGTCGATCGACAACACAGAGTGTGTGTCGATCGATTATCATCCTTGCTCATCGATCGCTAGGCTGCTCGATGGTCAACCACGGGTCTTTATCATTTTATCTCCAAAATGCACCGAAATCACCACTTTCCTCTAAATCACTCCAAAACCTGAAAATATACTAAAAGGACTCCAAAACAACTAATATGTATTTACCATGGCTAAGATGAGTAAAATCCATGGTATATCAATTTTACCCATTTTCAGCCATGGTATATCGGTGTTTTAGGAACTATCTATGTTGTTTTAGAATCTTTTTAGCACTTTTATAGGTTCATAGATGATTTGAGTGCATTTTGGAGATAAAATGAGAGGAAGCTCGAAGCTGACCATCAAACAAGTTCAAGGTTGACATTCAGAGTCTACCATCGATCGATGCACAATTTGTGCTGTCGATCGTCGGTGAAGCGCGCAAAGCCCAGTCGAATAACTACCTTGTTCACCACTGCAATTTACAATTTACTTAATTAACCTGACTTAAATCATAAATTGTTTTAAGAACTTTTGTGCGTCCCAGCTCCTTGTGGATTCGATCCCTAGGTACTACATTTCAACCTCTTATTTGAGAGAGTATAAATCATTTAGGGTAATTTGAGTGATATCAAATACCTTATAAAAGTAGAAACTGCATTTGGAAAAAAATTAGCTAACTTTACAAGAATTCGCATTCACTATATTCAGAAGTTTAATTAAAAGTAGATTGTTCGTTTAAAAAAAAATGTAAATGAACTTGTTTAATCTGCAATTTAATTTCTACTAACTCATTTTCCGTAGAAGACAAAATCTACTTTAGTAGAACGGAATTTAAAATTTTAGTTTATGAAGTTTTTCAACCAAAATATACCAGTTTGTGTATATGAGTGATTTATTAATTGTTTCTATTTTTTAAAAAATTTTGATTCATAAGACTAATTATTTCATTAAGTTTTAGAAATATAAAGGATAAAAGAGACAAAAATGGACAAAAAAAATTATACCAAAAGGACAACCATGCTGTTTTTTTTCAGTTTTGACAAATTTTCCTAACTAATTTCACTTGTTTAGCTTTTAGTTTGTTGTAACTTTCAACTTATAATCCATGATTGTTAATTTATAATTGATCAACTTATATTTGTTGGGTTATAACTTAGTTTGGACTATCAGCTATGGGCTGTTGAATAAATTATTCAATAGCTTAAACCAACGTAAGGTAGATGTTGAATTGAAAAAATCATATGTGAATTTACAAGTGTTAAAAAATTTCAAATAGCTGAAAACAAATAAATTGGGCTCCACCCTTACACTGTTACACATCTTCTATTATTATTGGTTATCTAGTTTTTGTTCTTTTTTTAGTTTTCACTCAATAATTTAAACTTAATTAATTCATAGTAAAACACTTTCTTTAAAAATAAAAATTATACCAAAAATTAACATTTTTAATGATCTATAAATAAAGACTAGTTTCATTTCAATTGGATATAGAATAAAAATGTCAATTTTTCTTATAATTTCTATTTTTTACTAATATTAATTTTCTGAATTCTATTATGTCATTGTATATTTTTTTGAAAAATATTATTTTAATACTATTTTCTGAAAATGGTAAAGAATATAAATAAAAATAAAATATATTTAAACTATGTCATTTTTAATTATTTACTTTAGTTACAATCAATTTTTAATTAATATGTGGCTATTAAGTTATATAAATTAGAACATAATTAGGGTGTTGAATGTTTTACACAAAACCATTGAAGAGATAAAATTTGTATATGTGTTGAATTAATAGGTTGAAGAAGAAAAATACGACGTGGATTGTGAAAATATGTAAATTAAAGTGTTAGAATTCATGTACATGGTCTTACCGAGTAAACTCCGTAGACCACTAAAACACATAATAGACTCCCTAGAGTGTTAAATTATTAATTATTATATAATATATATACATATAATTGAATAATCCATCTTCCGAGGAAGTTAATTAAGTAATGCACTAAACAAATTGACGTAGCATTACAATCTTTAATATTTTAAAACTTCTTCCACATTTTCTAATATTTTATTATTTAGATCAAATATATTAAAACAATATCTAATAATTTACATATTTAAAATAAAAGATGCATTTTGAACCCAACTTAATTTTAGATATCAACTTTCCCACAAAAACTTATAGTATAACTCACAAAATACATTAAATTGAAGAATAAATAGAGAAAATTCATACAATAAGTATGAGAATCCATTTGAAATTTTGCGTCTTTCTCACTTCTCATCAGAAAGATGTCAAAAAGCAGTTTGAGAAAAATTTCCATTTTTGAAACATCAAACTCAAAAATTGACATAAAATGATGGACACTTCCACCCCCTATGTATTAATAGAGAATCATTTAAAAAGTTGTAATCTTAAGTTTGTATTAATTAAAAAAAAAATTTGCTTAGGTGTCACTTAATTAAGATGTCAATTTGACCTATGTGGCAATCTAAAAATCAATTGAAAAATTAGTAAGTCCAAAATCTAACTGCTAGGAAATTTATATTATCCCAAACATATATGAAAAAATATCATACTCGACAAAACTATGGTAACGCATCTATTTAAAAACAAATATTTTATTTTCTGTATAAAATTAAACTGATTATTTTCATGTACTCATAGTGCAAAAACTATATATGTTACGTCATAGATGTTAGAATTATTTCATATTCTGTAGAACCACTAACGAAGTAAAACAAGTATGCTCTGTCTGTATAAAGTTAAACTGATTATTTTCATCTCATTGTACAAAAATTATAGATGATACATCATATATATGTGATCAAAATTCCCGATAGTTTACAAGATCTCAATATCAGTTGCAACTATAAAAAATATCATACTTGACACTCTCGAAGTACTTCAACAACTATGATCAAATTATTAAAACAGAAAAATTACATTAGACCTAACTGTTGTTTTGTAAGTTCTTAAATTTAATACACCCTTTACGTGGGATTGCGTGTAGTAAAAACACAAAATAATAAAATGTAGGTATTAGAAATGGCCCAACTTTCATATTGAAATAATTTTAATATAGCCTACTAAATACAATACACTGCCATTTTACTCAAATAATTGGCCCAAACAGATCAATGCTATTAACAATATTAATTAATACCAAACATCTTTAAATTAGGTAAGAAAGATAGATTATATAAATAAATCACAATGCACATAAATATATAAAAATTAAAAATACCATAATATAATGTTATTATATATGTTAGCCAGAAATAAAATATTAGTTAAATTATTAATAGCAGAATTATTTATTTAAATTTTAAAAATTATTAATAACTTGATACATATTCCCGCATGATCGTGCGGGTCAAGATCTAGTAACTGTTTATAATTAAGGACTAAATACAAACAAGAAATTATTCTAATAATAAACCTATAGTAGAAAAGAAAAGAGAAACTAAGGACACAAAATATGTTTTTACGAGATTGCTATTGCAAAATAAATGATATATAAACATTAAAAACAATATTAACTAAAGGTATATCAAACAAGTAATAAAAAGGGGATATGAACCTCAGTTAGGCCATCCACGTCAGCTTGGAAAATCGTCCAATAAGGAGTTTGCTTTTTGCCACATCAGCATATGTGGGTCGCACTCAATAAAATCTGATTTTATTAATGAGCTTTGTGATTTATAGCCAACTCTATGTTTTGTAAAAACATTGGGCCTAAATATTTTCAAACCTTACTCTATCCTATTTTCATTTTAATATAAAATAAAATGATAACCCAAAAACTCAAAAAAAAAAAAACAGCCCACAGAAAAGTTTGTCGACATAGAAAAAGGATCGCCAGTGCTCACTATTCTTTGTATTCTTCCACTTTCCTCAATCGTATCGTAGCCATTGAAAGCAAAAGAAGCTCAGACACTGAAAAGCCAAAAGACCAACGTTTCCTCTACAGCTTAAAAAATCGTTTTCAATCCAAAACTTCTTATTCAATTCCAAATCATTTACCTCACTATTTATCATCACTGTAATTCCCACTCCGGTCGTTTCATGTTTATATCAACTTCCTTTATAAATTTAGGGTTAGAAACTCGAACCACACCCCATCATAAAAAAACTGCACTCATCAAATACAGCCCTCTATTAGTCACCGTTCCTGCTTCTGCGCCTTACGTCACTTTAGACAATCTGCATCTCAGACGGTCTTCCCAACAGATTTTTAAGCCACGCATTTGTTTCTGATATTCTCTGTTTTTGTTATCTTTCTTCTCGTTTTGCAGCTGTAGAGTTAATGATCGCAATCTGAGTTTATGTTCTTTTAATCTAATTTTTTTGATGTATTATGTCAAATATGTTTGTCTTGGTAATGAATTTAAATTTAGTTTGAGCAAAATCTTACTCAATTCGAAATGAGAAAGTCGTAGGATTTTTCCACATGTCATGTGATTCCCTTTGTATAGGCCATAGGGTAGTGGTGATCTTTCAATAGTGCAAGAAACTCTGCTGTATATGAAGAACTCATGGATGGAAAACTGAGGTATGAATGATGGTTCTTTTTACTGACTTTTGGCAGGTGAATTTTCGGAATCTAAAGATGGCGTGGTGAGTCTCGCGACTTTCCCTGATATCCACCCCGATTCTAGAGAAGGTAGGCCAGTACTTATATTGTTCTCTTCAATACTCCAAGTCTATTATCTATCTCACTCTCTCACCTTGTGCTCTACAACATGGCTTTGTAGCATGTTGACTCATAACAACGATTTGTAGATACCATTTTTTTAATGTAATGATTTACTAACTCTCAACTAATCTCTCACTCCACTGTTCTGAACAGAGCTCTTTGGTCAACGTATTCATCCAAGCTGCATGAGCCAACCACTATCGGCATATCTTAGAAGAAGGTCTCAACTTCAACATTGGATCACAGAGTTTTCAAAGTCTTCCGATGACAAAACTCTACAAAATCATCAACCACTCTTTCATCATCTGATTCATCCCTTCCAGAACAACCACCAGCTTGACTACCTTCAAGCACCGGAACACCTAATCAGCGATAAGGTGAGGTTGCATATATGACAACTGACAAGGACAATGTGGAGACTGACGAAAAATAGTTCTTAATGAAAATAGGTAAAGAATATTATTATCTTTTTTTTTTTGAGAAAACAATATTATTGTATCTATGATTTATAATTAACCGATTAATGTGCAGACAGTATAATAATAGTCAAAAGACTACCAAAAAAATAAATGAAATCTAGGGAACACTGCCATACCACTACGCGAAAGCCATAGACCCTCACTCGAACCTTTAAAATCGCAATGGAAAAAAGAAGATGGACATACCAAGATTTTCAAATTAGAGATGTCTATGTGTTATGACTTTCTCACAGGTTCTTTTACAACGGAGGCTGTGGTAGAGTCGAGAGACACAAGGGATGGTGTTCAACATGAGAATGAAATTACCTCTAACGTTCAGGACATGTGATATGTTTTACCTATCTAATAGCCATGGAATATATATGTACGATCAACATAAGAACACATTACATTTATGAGGGGAATCAACTGTGAAACTCAAATACATTGGAAAATATCACAATGTTTTACTAGAGTGAAAGAAGGAAGGAAAAAAACAAATATGTCTAGACAAGAATAAAATGTGATGATTTTGGGAGTTGGTGGAATTGATGGTCAAGGGAAAATTGTGGTAAGAGAACAAATTGGCAAAAACAAATGATCAGGGGGCACAACAACAAAATTGAAGAACTGTAACAGTTGGTTTAGAAAGTTGAGTTATCACAAGAATCACTCAAACTCTTAGCAAAGATAAAAAAAATATTAATGTTTAGGCTAAACAAAACAATAAAACCCAGAAAAACATGTTATTGTTATAAAAAAACTAGAATTTTATTGTATCGAAGAAATTTAAATAAGGGCAAAATTTTATACCCGTATGAGAAGATAACACTGATAGCAAGAGAGGATGTGTTATTAGAAGAAGAAGGAATGGTGTGTTTATAAACGATCGAAACGATCGTTTATATAGAAGAGAAATTAACTGTGCAAATAGTGCAACGGGCCCCACATCCTTTATAATTTTCAACATATGCGGCTCATAACACTCCCCCTTGGGGACCGGTGTCACTATCCACTCTCGCTTAACGTCTTCGTTGCCTCGTTAAAAACCTTTCTAGGAAAACCCAATGGGAAAAACCATAGTAAGGTAAAAAGAGTACAACTACGTAAGCTCCCCCTCGAATGAGCAGTCATAAATCCTTCTGATGATGCATTCCAATGTTACGAACATGTTTTCTGAATATCGAAGTCGGAAGTGATTTTGTGAAGAGATCAGCTGCATTGTCGCATGATTGGACATATCTTACTTCAATCTCTTTCTTCTTCACGAGCTCTTGAGTGTATGAGAAGAACTTCGGATGTATATGCTTCGTTCTATCGCTTTTGATATATCCGTCCTTTGTTTGAGCAACACATGCTGCATTATCTTCATATAAAATAGTTGGCTCCGTATTTTCGCCAATCCCGCTGCTTGAACAGATGTGTCGGCTCATTGATCTCAGCCATACACATTCTCTACTTGCTTCATGGAGTGCAATGATCTCAGCATGATTTGAAGAAGTAGCCACGAGCGTTTGTTTCTGGGAACGCCAAGATATAGCAGTGCCTCCGATCGTAAAAACGTATCCTGTTTGCGATCGGGCTTTGTGTGGATCTGAAAGATATCCTGCATCTGCAAAACCAACCATTTGACCTTTTGAACTTTTAGGATAAAATAAGCCTAAATCAATGGTCCCTTGGAGGTAACGAAAAACATGTTTGATCCCATTCCAATGTCTTCGGGTTGGAGATGGGCTGAATCTTGCCAAAAGATTCACAGCAAATGATATATCAGGCCGTGTACAATTTGCAAGGTACATCAGCGCTCCAATTGCACTTAGATATGGTACTTCCGGACCAAGTATCTCTTCTTTCTCCTCAGGTGGTCTAAATGGATCACTTTCAATATTAAGTGACCTAACGACCATCGGGGTGCTAAGAGGAGTTGATTTATCCATGTTAAATCGTTTCAACACTCTTTTAGTGTATGTGGATTGATGCACAAATATACCATTTTGTGAATGTTCTATTTGTAGGCCAAGACAATATTGTGTCTGTCCAAGATCTTTCATCTCAAATTCTCCTTTGAGATAGTCTGATGCCTTTTGTATTTCTTTTTGAGTTCCGATAATGTTAAGATCATCAACATATACCGCGATTATTACAAATCCGGATATTGTTTTCTTGATGAAAACACATGGGCATATAGGATCATTCACATATCCTTCTTTTGTTAAATGATCACTGAGACGATTATACCACATACGTCCAGATTGCTTTAACCCATATAATGATCTTTGCAATTTTATTGCACATAACTCTTTAGGTTTGGAACTTAATGCTTCTGGCATTTTAAATCCATCAGGAACTTTCATGTAGATATCAGTATCTAATGATCCATATAGATAAGCTGTAACAACATCCATGAGACGCATCTCTAGATTTTTATCAGCTGCTAGACTCATCAGGAATCTAAATGTAATGGCATCCATAACTGGAGAATACGTTTCTTCATAATCGATTCCAGGTCTTTGAGAAAAACCTTGAGCCACTAGACGAGCTTTGTATCTCGTAATCTCATTTTTCTCATTTCGCTTTCGAACGAAAACCCATTTGTACCCAACTGGTCTCACATCTGCAGGTGTGAGCACAATAGATCCAAATACTTTTCGTTTATTAAGCGAATCAAGTTCAGCTTGTATTGCATTTTTCCATTGTTCCCAATCATGTCTCTTTTGACATTCATAGACAGATTTTGGTTCTGGATCATCGATTTCTTCATTTATTTCACTTGACACAATATATGAGAAAGCATCATCAAGGTCATTTTGTTCATTTCTATTCCATATCCTTTTATTATGGATGTAATTAATAGAAATCTCATGATTATCTTTCGATTCATGATGCTCTGATTCATGATGCTCTGATTCATCAGAATCCTTATCATTTATTTCTTCCAAAATATTTTCTGCTATTTTGGGTGCATCATATATTTCAGCTTTCTTTTGTTTCCTAGGATTCTTATCCTTAGAACCAACAGGTCTACCACGCTTCAGGCGTGTTTTTGGCTCTCGTGTGTCATCCTCCTTTTCTTGTTCATTTGGCATTTTGATACGAGCAGGAGCATTTGCAGCTGGTATATGAGATTTAGTTACCGTCTTGGTATCTACAAATGCATCAGGTAGCTGGTTAGCTATACTCTGTAAATGCATAATTCGTCGAACTTCTAGTTCTGACTCTTTAGTAGGAGGATCAAGATATAACAATGATGGTACACTCCATTTTATATCACTTCCAACATTTTTGTTTTCTCCCCCTAGAACTGGGAATACATTTTCGTCAAAATGACAATCAGCAAAACGTGCTGTAAAGACGTCACCAGTCTGTGGTTCTAGGTATCTTATAATTGATGGGGAATCAAAACCAACATATATTCCCAATCTTCTTTGTGGTCCCATCTTTGTACGTTGTGGTGGTGCTACAGGCACATATACCGCACAACCAAAGATTCTAAAGTGGGAAATGTTTGGTTCTCGACCAAACGCTAATTGTAGTGGGGAATACTTATGGTATGCACTTGGTCTGATCCGAATGAGTGCTTCTGCATGCAAAATGGCATGTCCCCATACAGAGGTTGGAAGTTTTGATCTCATGATCAATGGTCTTGCAATCAATTGCAGACGCTTAATTAAAGATTCAGCCAAACCATTTTGCGTATGAACATGAGCAACCGAATGTTCAACTTCAATTCCCATTACCATACAATAGTCATTGAATGCTTGGGATGTGAATTCACCAGCGTTGTCTAGTCTAACTCTTTTAATAGTATAATCAGGAAACTGTGCTCGCAGTTTGATTATTTGAGTTAGAAATCTCGCAAATGCCATGTTTCGAGATGATAATAGACAAACGTGTGACCATCTACTGGATGCGTCAATTAATACCATAAAATAGTGGAATGGTCCACATGGTGGATGTATCGGTCCACATATATCACCTTGAATTCTTTCAAGGAACTTTGGTGATTCTTTATCGATTTTGGTTGGCGATGGTCTTACGATCAATTTTCCTAGAGAACATGCAACACATGTCATTTTATTCCCTTGAGAAATCTCCTGGATTTTCAGTGAATGACCATGTGAACTTTCTATGATTTTACGCATCATTGTAGTGCCTGGATGGCCAAGGCGATCATGCCATAATGTGAACTCTTCTGGGTTCTGTTTTACTAAAAGATTTGATTCGATCTCATCGATATAAGTATGATGTAACCCCGAAGGAAGTTCTGGAAACTTTTCCAATATGTGTTTTCTGCCACATTTCTCAGAAGTTACATACATGTATTTCTTTCCATCCTCAGTTGCAGACTGAGTATCATATCCGTGAAGATATATGTCTTTAAAACTCAACAAATTCCTTTTAGAACTTGGAGAATATAGAGCATTATTTATGGAAAATTTTGTTCCATTCGGTAAAGTAAAATTTGCTTTACCAGTTCCTTCAATCACGTCTGCAGGACCTGATATTGTATTGACGACAATTCTTGTCGGTTTTATATCAGAGAAATATCTCTTTTGTCTCAGAATAGTGTGCGTTGTTCCACTATCTGGTATGCATATTTCACGAATCCGTTTCTTGGATTTTGCTTCATTAGCATTCTGATCCATTTCTGAAATTGTCATAAATATAAATAAAAGAAAAACATAAAATTCATTCATATAAGGAAACACATAATAATTATACAATAAGATGATGTTAAAAACATCATTATTTGTTTAAAACATGAAATATAATAATTATACATGGTAATACTGAAAACTATTCAATACTCTTATCATAGGCATAGCGATTCTCTTCAGGAGTAATCTAGTCCAGCTCATTAGCGAAGTCGGAGGATTCAAGGTATGAAGTCCCTTCAACATTTTCTGTGAGGTTCACCTCTTTAGCCTTTCCTTTTATGGACTCTTGATATAACTTGCACAAATGTGGGGGAGTACGACAGGTACGGGACCAATGTCCTTTACATCCACATCTGTAACATACAGTCTCACTTTTCTTTGTGGTATCCTCTTCGGTTTCTTTCCTTTAGGAGGTTGTTCAGATCTAACCCATTTGTTAGATCTAATACTTTTAGGATAGTAAGGCTTTCCACGTTTGTTGTTGAAACGCCGACCACGACCTCGGTTGGTCTGGTTTCTCCTTCCCGAATATTCTACCGCCGTAGCATTCACTTCGGGAAATGCCTTGGCTCCCGTAGGTCGGGAATTATGGTTTTTGATTAGTAACTCATCGTTCTTTTCAGCCAACATGAGTGTTACCATCAATTCAGAAAATTTGGTGTACCCACATTTTCTGTAAATTCGGGATAAGACGTTGTGTTCTTTGTGGAAAGTATTATATGTCTTGTCAAGCATTTCTGCTTCGGTGACAGGGTTACCACAATATTTTAATTGTGCAACTATCCTCAAGATAGTGGAATTGTAATCTCTAACCCTTTGGAAATCCTGAAACCTCAGGGTTTTCCACTCTTCAAGAGCGTGAGGGAGATTGATTTCCTTTTGATTATCGAACCTATCTTTCAAGGCTTGCCATAGTACGGCTGGGTCCTCAACGTCTCCATAGTCGTGAGTTAGATTCTCATCTAAATGCTTCTTCAGGAAGATAATCGCTTCGGCTATATGCTCGGGTGGCGATTTGTTACCGACTTCTATCGTTTCAGTTATCTTTTTTATTACAAGATAAGGTTTCACATTTGTGACCCATCTGACATAATTTTCGCCGGTTACTTTCAGAGCCGGGAACTGGAGTTTCTCGATGTTTGCCATTTGAATTTCTAAAACACAAAATAATAATTTTATTAGAACTTCATAATTTAAAAACCGTTTACATTAATCATACAAGCAATTACAAGGAGAAGCGATGTAAAGAAAATTAAACCGATATTCATCTTAAATTCACTCGGAGTAAATTCTCCAACGAATAAACCATAAATAGAAACACAAATAAAAATGGCACATAAAAACAAAAGTGCTCGAATCATCTTTCTTGAAATGAAAAATCGGAGGAGAGCGATATGAAATTTTTTTTTTTTTGAGAGAAGATGAAATGTTTTGGATGATGAAATGGAGTGAAAATGAGTTGTATTTATAGATGAAAAACACTGTTCATAACCGTTGGAGAAAGGGGAAATTTTTGAAAAAAAATCTTTGTGACCGTTGGGGTTAAATCGAGTGCACTAAAAACCAGTCTGAAAATATCGCATTAAACGGTCAATCAAATCTATAAAATTTCATAAAAGTAAAAAAATATGACAATAAAATCATGCGACGGCTCAGCCGATCAATGCAGAGTAATAAATAAATTATACGGCGGCTCGGCCGACCAATTAATAATAAACACAATATAAGGCGGCTCGGCCGACCAATAAATAACAAACACAATATAAGGCGGCTCGGCCGACCAATAAATAAATTAAATTAATAGTAAATAATATAGGCGGTATTCCGGCCATTATAACATGATATAAATAATAGTAGAGGCGGTATACCGACCATTATAACAGGGTATAAATGATACAAATAAATTTTACCGAATCGCAGAGTGATCGTGCTGATAACGTGTTATAAAAAAACTAGAATTTTATTGTATCGAAGAAATTTAAATAAGGGCAAAATTTTATACCCGTATGAGAAGATAACACTGATAGCAAGAGAGGATGTGTTATTAGAAGAAGAAGGAATGGTGTGTTTATAAACGATCGAAACGATCGTTTATATAGAAGAGAAATTAACTGTGCAAATAGTGCAACGGGCCCCACATCCTTTATAATTTTCAACATATGCGGCTCATAACAGTTATATTATTTTTGACTTACAAATATTATTCTCGACATGATACCCCGCGCTTGTGCGGGGCTAAGACCCCTAGTATACTTAACAACACAACATGGGTAATTCAAGAACTAGATTTATTAGGTGCATAACAACTATAGAAGGTATATATAGATAATTACAATAGATGCATATATGAAAGAAAGAATTCCATTTAAAAATATTATATATATATATTAAAAATATTATATATATATATATATAAGTTAAGAGAAAATGTATACACGGAAAATGGAGGAGAATGAGAGGAGAATGAGCAGCGGAATCAACAGAGAGAGATGCTGGATCTACATGGCAGGCTAAGGAGCACATGAGATCTGCGGAACCGGAGAGACGCTAGAAGGACGTCGTTCAGATTCGCAGATCTAATCGTAGACCTAATCGCACCTTCTATACTTTTTTTGCGGCTCTTAATGTATAAATTGTATTAAAAATCAATTTTAGATATCAGATAATTTTTTATATCACTTATGGAAAATTTCTGCCATCATTTCTTAAATTTGTTTTAAAAAAAATGAACAAGTAATATTCAAAGCATGATCACTATCTTGAGGATTTTAGCTGAAATTTATGTAATACACAAAAAAAAAGAAGAAGATTAAAGTCTGTTGACCGAATGATTGGTTAAACATTAATATCAAAATGATCAATGATCATGGGGGGGTCGTTCGCAATGCATGGGCCGCACTACCTTCCACTTGTAGTTTGAATAAATCCATAACGTTTAGTAAAAAAAATGTTTCTCAAAAAGAAACGTTTAGTAAAAATCATGATATGCACATATACATATACACTTAGAGCATCGTTAACCCACAAACCCATTTGGGTCTCTTAATAAATATTTTAGTAATTAAATGTAATTAAAAACTCTAGTTAAGAAACACATTGATTTTTCACTCCAATGTTAGTTTCTTATTTAGGAGTTCTTAAAAACAAAAATTTTAACATTGAATCAAATCAGTATACAAACTCTTTATATTGCAAATCCAACACTACATCAACCTTACAAGAGTTTAGTTGAGTATATAAGAATCAGGGAGGAGCATGATTTCTCGTTTTATAGGTAAGAACATCTATCACCTATTCTCAAATTCTAACAAGTGTATATTCTGATCAGACCAATAGATACTATTAAACTCAGAAAAAAAAGACAAAGTGAAGAGAGAACTAGTGTACTTGAGCGAGTTGGGAATGGGTGAGATTCTTCTCCCCTCGGGCTTGCATGATTGTTTTCTTCAACTCAGTAGGCACACGTTCATCTGATTTAAAATAAAGCTGAGCGATTTCCAACCATCCCTTGCTAGCAGCATAATGAAGAGCAGTGCGACCACCATTGTTTTTGACATTCACATCAACACCTGAACAAACACAAAAAAAAACAAATCCATCATCAAACGTTAATGAGTAGAAGAACAACAAACTTGAACATAGAACTTATATGCAACAAATCTATATAACTACAGTGGGTGAGACAAGATCACAAAACTTATTTAAAGGAAGCTAACAAGATTGCAACACAAACCTCTAGTCAATAAGATTTCAACGAGCTCCGCCTTGCCGATGCTAGCAGTAGAATGTAGGGGAGCCTATCCTTCATCATCCTTACTATTGATTACAGTCTTTGATTCATGTACACTTGATAGCAACTTCACTATCTGCAAATCCCACAACCATACGCTTTTAATATCTGACTTTTTCTCCTTTGTAAAACTCAAATCGCTAAAAAATTTGCAACAACACAATCCATAATGCTTTTGTCTAACTATAGATTCTAGTACTTGGGGTAAAGGAAGCAAACCTGAGAATGACCGACGAAGCTGAGACATGGAGGAGGGAGCGACCGTCTTCGTTTCGGAAACTGATAGATTTCGCGAGCTGTTGAAGAGATAAAGACATGAACACCGAAAAATCACCGGATTCTGCCGCTTTGAATAGTTCTTCGTCTCTGATCTGTTGCTTCGACTCTTGTCCCTTCATCGCATCAGTTTCAGCTTCCATGGCTTCTTGTCTAAGATTTGATTATAGCTTTGGGGGTTTTCTTACGTATCACCTCTCGTTGCGATTAAGGCTTCCATGACTTACCGGATCGCATTGAGAGTAGAAATCATCAACATCTGGCAAAAAAAATTGAATTAATTTAGGTATTAATACGAAGAAAGATTGGCATCAACATCTCCAAATCCTTCGGCTGCAAATTCGAAAAGAAGCTCTAAGGAATTCGGAAAATTGGAGAGAAATCAATTAAACCATAAAAGATGAGAAAATGATAACCTGGGAGGATTTACAGAGGAAAGGAGATGAAGAGACAGAGGAAAGGAGATGAAGAGATTACACCAGAAAAATCCTACTCCTGCCATGGCTTCTTTTTCTTTCTTCCTTCTTCACGATAGACAGAGCGAGAAGAGACGTCTCTTCTTTTGCTTGATTAAGAGACGTAATTTCAAATAATTGCTATTTTTCTTTTTTTTTTTAATTCTGAAAACACTAAGAGACGGGACTTAGAGAACCCGTTAATGATGTTCTTAGTGTAAGATACGCTGAACGCAAATCCATTGGAATTAATATACTAAATTTGGAGAAATAATGGTTGAAAATGAAGTTCAATAATTGCGTTTTCCTCTTCCAATTAAGTTCAGTGATTTTTTTTTTCCGTCAGTCCAGTGACTAACTAGAATATAGGTAGCATGTCTATGTGTATATTATAGATACACATACAACGTTTTTTTTTTCCAAGTAAATCAGAGAAACCCATAAGAATTCGAAAGGTAGGAACACTTAAAGGCTATTTCGTCGGTTAATACGTAAATAAAGTTTGAGAAATTGATTTTAATACCATAAATTTGACTATAAATTTTTAAAAATAACTCTAGTTAAAAGTATTTTAACATTAGGATTAGATTACTATTAGAGTTTAGTATTTACTGTATGTGATTATGTTAATACACTTTTATAAATGATTATTAAAAATTTATAAATTATATAAAATAGTCAATTTAGTTTTATCACAAATTTTAGATAGTTATGAAAATGGTTATCATTTAAAGGTAAATTGGAAAAGTAGTATCAAATTTGTGGTAATATTAAAATTCCCTAAGCTTTTTAAACATGTTAATGAAGAATTTTCATTTGATAAGAATATAATAGGCATTTGCCTTCGGATTTGTTGGTTGGTTCGTGTCGGTTCCTCTTGGATTTGGATCCTTTAGGTTTTGCACATTTTGGTTCAATTAGGTACTTGAAATTTTTCGGTTTGGATAAATTTCTTTGACATTTAAATTTTTTATACTACTTATAAATTTGATAAAATAGTAATCAATATTGCAAACAAAAAGATAGCAAAACTAAATCATAAACTAAAATATATAAAATAGAGCATCCAGAGTTATAGTTTTAGATATTTATATTTGGTTGAATATAAATAGTTTTTTATCAGGTCGGATTTATTCAGATTGTTTTTTTTTTAATATAAATCTATTCGACTTAGTTCTTTCAATTAAAAGAATTATAAACTTAATTAAATACTTGTAAATTTTCAGTTTGATTTCAGATCTAGTATTTACGGTCTGATTTGGTGTCTGGATAAGATGACCAGACCTAGAATATAACACGTGAAAAACAACTAGTGATTTTCATGGCCGTAAAGGTTACGGCCTGTATGATTGTAACAACAATTAGAATTTTAAAAATAAAAATGGTATCTCAATTATTAGTAGCACTATAAATAAGTAGCTAGGCTTTAGGTTGCATGACTCATAAATCACCCATAGTCACTTTTTGCTTGGGCAAAGCTTCTCTTCTTTTCATATATTGCAAGAATGTCCAAGACCAATATGAAATTCTGCAATAGTTATTTTCTGGTTGATCCGACCAAAGCAAGTGTTTTTGATCTCATTCTTCTTTTGTTTTTCCCAAATCTTATCAGCGCAAGATTCATTGATTCTCCACCGGATACGCTCAATAGCGCCCGGCGAAGTTTCGCGAGTCGATGGATGATTGCATTGGCCATTTTTCTTCAGAAAGTATTATTATTCATAAGAACACCCTTGGCATTCATAGGTCGTATAGTCACCTATTGGCCCAATCTTCTTACGGCAAATGGAGGTTTCTTCAACTTGATACTTAACCTTTTGACAGGTGTGAAATCTAGCTTAGCATGCTTTAATATTCCGAAATAAAAATTTTGAAAAGACTTTAACATACTATCTCTAATGATTGTTACCGATCTTGTTTCCTTATTTTACATATGACACTAATCCCCCCACCCCACAAAAAAAAAAAGTATACATCAATAATTCCCTCGGGTTTTTGGACTTAACCAATATGACACTTATCAGTTATCACACGTCAACAAGATTTGTGACAGAACGAGGATTAATTACTCTACATGCAAGACCCTGTAGCACATATATTATAATATAAAAATATTTAACAATATATTGCCTTAATATTTATTTCGAAAAAAATAGTGTTATAGGTTTTAAGAAAATTAATATTTTGTTGTTGTTACAGGAAAGTTGGTGAAGCCTGACGAATCGTCCGCGACATATGCGTCGTTTCTGGGATGCACAGATCGAAGAGTAGAGCTTGACCAGAAGATAGAAGTTGGCACGATCGAATACAAGTCGATGTTATCGATGATGGCTTCTAAGATCGCTTATGAGAACAAATCTTTCATCACTTCCGTGGTCGAAAACACTTGGAAGGTTAACTTTATTTTCTGTCTCTTTTTTTCTAGGGTTTTTTGCCTCTCTTGTTTTAATTATTAATCAACTAAATATAACAATACAAATACTTCTTATTATCATCCCGTTTTACATTACTAATATTTATTTTTAATTATAAATTACATTATAAAATATTTAATATTCATGATTATTTATAATTTATTTTTAGTTAAAGAGTAGTTATAATTTGACGCAATTTTAATTCATTTTTATTGGTAGCTTTTTTATCAAGAAACAATGTATATTTTTATACTGAATCTATTACTATTTTAAATCTTTTCGAAGTTACTTTTAGTTGTACAAAAAATATAATTATATATTTATTAGATTAAAATAAGATCATATATCTATTTAATCCGTCTCACATTGATCTAAGATTTTTAATTCTTTGTATAGTAATTAAAATTACCTAATTCTTCCTTGGAACCCGTCTCACAATAATTAAAATTCTGATTTAATGTGTTCGTAATCAAAATGTTAATCAATCATTTTATACATATTCTTCATATTTTTATTTTGAATGTTTTAATAACATAGATGATATAAAAATTTAGTGGATTTTCTAGTAATATTGATTTGGTGACTTTACATATACTAGAGATTTTTCCGGGTTTCAGACAAATATATTTATATTTAATATATAAAATACATATACATTATGAATTTATAAAAATATTAAACTAAAATTGTTGTTCTTTAATATATAAAATACATATACAAATACAAATACAAACTGTCCATTGAATTTTAAATGATTAAAAATTAAACTAAAATTTGTATATTTTAATATCAAAAATATATATGGAACAGTGAAGGTGAAAATGAATAAAATGTTAACAAAACTGTAGTTATAATTCAAATTCTCATTTATCTATTTATCTGGCGTATTGGGATTCTCATGAAAATATGTTACTAATCTCTACTTATCCAAACGTATGCACACACACCTCATAGTTTCAATAAAACAATTCAATACGTAGTCACTCTTTTTTTTCTTAAACAACACAGTCACTCTTTATACATTTCTCTCTCTTTTCTAATGGATCACAACTTTGGTTTAATATGTGAATCACTTTGTAAGAAGAGATTAGTAAGTTAAAATATGAATGGGAAATAGAAAGTGTTCGTTACAATTAAAAAACACACTAATAACTTATATTTTAATAAGGGTTTTGAGTGACACAACAAAACTACTTGAGTATGAGTAGCTTAATTTTTTTTTAACTTAAATATTTTTAGATCAGTCATATTAGAAGATCTAAAGATTATATGTTTACACTTTGTTTGTTGCTTACTTACTAATAAAGGCTCTTTGCTTTCGAGAGATGAATATATGATCATTAAGCTACAAATAACAAAAGGAAGACTATTCTCTAGCCAAGTAGCATGCCACAAAATTAAGGTGAACTTCCTCTCTTGCCCAAAACGGGATATTTGTTTTCTTGTATTGTGATGTGTGGTTTATTTCCTTTTTCATGCCGACATTGTTTTGGCTTTCAACATTGGTTTACTACTTTGGCTTTGATTAGTCTTCAATGCCATTAAGAACTCACGCCACTATCTGTGATTAAATGTATTATTACTGTAACATTCGTTTAACCTTGTATAGAGATGGTCACACAGATATGTCAAAACACATGGCAAATTTTATGGCAATGGGAAAGCCAATACAATTTCTTCCAACAATATGTAAAGGTAACTCTTTATCACTGTATTTACTCATATTTCCATAATTGAGCTGATTTCTTAATTGATGTGTGAACATTAGTCTATGCCTCATGATCACAATTATGAACAACCAAAATGTCGCCAAGGACCACAATCCGTAAGTGTTAACTATACTTGTAATTTACAGGAGGACAGAAAGGTTGCTGATCAGCCTATAATATCAATGATAAAGAGATTTTGCTCAAAATTCTTTTAAGAATATCCTGAACATCCCTAAGGACGATTGGTTTAGGCTTGTATATCTTATTCCTCTGTATTTACGTTCTGTTTTTACTGACTCGACTGATAAGGTTATTTGGCTTCAAGAGCGCTGTCTTTCAGCTTCAAAGAGTAAAAGCTCCAGAAACTATTTGCTACCCAAAAGCATACAATGATACAATGTTTAAGGCGATGTACCTCTCTCTACTTTCTCTTACTTCAAACTGGATGAGCCAGTCCTCTGGCTTGATCAGCAGTTTGAGCCTGCCAACTATTTCTGTTTTTGTATCTTGTCACCATCCAAAAGCAGAATCTAAGACGCAACATTATCAAAGCTATTTAAACACACATAAAATAAATAAAACACAAACATACTGCCAAACGCAAACTCAAACACACAGAAAACAACTCAAGCCACGCATAACTACATCAAAAATCTAACACAAACAGCAAAACCAAATACTATTGTAAAAAAACTTCACATTCCACGAACTTGAACACTCCCTTACCTATCGAAAGAGCTATCATTGTTTCCACTAATAAGTTTCCGGTTATAGAGAAGGCCTTGTTAAAACTAATACATACTATCGAAGTTTTGATAAATAGTCTGCGGCTGTGGTTGCTATCGACATACATTTCATCTATTGCTCTTGTCCATGTAAAATCGTTTACATACAGAAGTTATACACAAAGAAATTCTAAAACAGGGCACTAAGAGAATTTGAAAATGGACAGTGATAAAACCTAATAGCTCACCAGATTAGCTCCAACATGGCTTTGCATGACTCTACTCCGATGATAACGCGAAGCCAATCGCTGGTCTCGAGGTTCAGAGCCAGTGGCAGTGGGATAAAACAGTATTCAATGCCATGTAGAACCATAGCTCGAGCTGCCTTGGGAAACCATTGGATCCCAACATATAGCGGACTAAGACATTGTACCAATAGTTCTTCAGTTATGATTTCATCAGGTTATAAATCATGCGAAAAGTACACATGAAATCTTGACTAGCTTACCTACTTCAATTTTTGCAAACATTTCCTGAACAACCTATTGATAACCACAGAGAAGTATTGAAATATGTTAACCAAATATCTTGATTAAGTACGAAAAATGTTTAATTTGGGGAACTTCTACTCAAAACTACCTTAAAGCCAGTGTTACCAGGATTAACCTGAAGTCAATAAAGTATCAGCAAAGGGAGGTCGAGCTCTTTCCAACTCCAAACTTGAATCACCTAGTCTTTCAGGAAGATGCAACCTTCTATAAATCTTGAGGTCACTTCATCAGCGTCAATAATAGAAGTTGAGTTGTATGTACATTATTTGCTTCCTCAAAGAAGCTAACCTGTATCACTACACTAAGCTCTTTTGCCATCTTCTGCATCATGTATTAGTAACCCATATCGAGCACAACTATATAACATATACATCTCTAAATGGCATCTCACCGTGTTGATGAAAGCACAAACTTGACAGAAGTATTATACCTCAAACACTCTCATTTAGTCATGGATGTTAAAGAAAAAAACAAAAAAAGATAGGGGATACTTGTGTTCATCTTGTATGGTAATCATTTTGTAATACTCAAATAGTCAGGGGAAGACAATATAGATCACTACATGACATGACTCTTATTGACTCCGGAGACCCCAAAACATCAAGTCAATACTTAAGGCAAGTGATGTCAATGTAAATGGAAACATAGCAGAGATACCGCCTTCTAAGAAAACAAAATCTGAGAAATATTTAAGAGCAAGAATGATCTGAATAAGAACGATGTGTGCTTCTTTTGCGTATGCTTCTCTGACAAGAAACCAAAATCAAGAAACAAAAGCTCAGCCTCATTCTCTCTATCGCTTGTCTTTCTCTCTCTAATTGTCTAAATGAGAATGTTATCTCAGCTCCAAGAGGCTTTGCAACACTGAGTCTCATCCTTGACTCTGCTATATTACCCTTAAGAGAAAGTACAATCAAAATTGATTCATAAAATATTAATTCCAATCAATCTTTGTTTCACAACCCTAAAAGCAGATGAAATTGTTTTTGGTTCACAAAAATCAAAAAAATCAGGAAAGCGGTTGATAACCTCGTGATAATTGATAGTTTTGGCGGAATCGATGTTGAGTTTGGGATAGAGGCCTCTCTTCTTCACAGTATGAGTAGATTGAGAAGGTATTTTTGGATTTATATTGCTACTTTCTCGGTAGATGGAAGAGGGGAGAAGGTGAGGAGGTTTTCGTATGTGTTTTTTTAAGTTGAAGAAAGCAGTCAATGAGGACGATAAGTGGAGAATGTGGTGAAGCCATGGATTTGTAACGGGTCAGAATTGCTTAAACGGCAAGAGACAAAACTTCAAAAGTGGTGATAACGTCGATTTACACAAAACGATAAGGGATAGTGTGACGTTCGATCCTTAAGGATAAAAGAGATGTGGGCTTGATATGGGCCACTTAGATTTTTTATCAGCCCACAAATATCCATTTAGACCAAACCACGGATGACATGGCATAATAAAAATTTCTCATTGGTTGATTTAATTAAAGAATGTGGTATAGCTCAGAGGGCTTCATATTCTCCTTTTAGTATTGTAAGATCTCTAATGTGTAACTTTTACTTCACACTTTCTCTCATTTTACATTTATTCTGTGACGCAGATGGACTTTGTGGGTTACTACGACTGTTACAACGGTAAGCTAAATGCTGCGCTTTATTCTTCTAGGAAATATTTTTTCTTTCCCACTTCAGTGATTATGGAGTCCTCTGTGTATGGAATAATTATACCCTTTTAGTGCCTAAAATAAAGCCTCTGAAGTACCATTAATACAGAAAACATAACCGTGTGGATATAAATATATGGAACAAGACTTAGGTTCACTTTTAGGGTGCAGGGTAAACCTTTAAATTCATCTCTCCTCTTATTACCAATCAAAATGCCACTTAGATTAATAATAAAATAGATTAAATTTATTTAAAAAAATCTGAAATAATTGAAAAAAATAATAACGCGAATTTTAATGATACTAACACCATTAACTAAACCCTAAATTTTAAATCTATACCCTAAACCCAAACCGTAAACCCTAAACCCAAACCGTAAACCCTAAACCCAAATCCTAAACCCTAAACCCAAACCGTAAATCCTAACCTTAAACCCTATATCCTAAACCCAAATCATAGACTCTAAACTCAAACCATATATCCAAACTTAATCTCTACATCCTAAACTCAAATCGTAAACCCTGAACCCAAATCCTATATCATAAAAGTTTGGGTTAATGGTGATGTTGTTTCTTTAAGGTTTAAAATTTGGGTTTAGAGTCTAGGTTTGGGTTTAGGATCAAGGAATTAAGTTTAAGGTGTAGGGTTTGGGTTTAGAGTTTACGGTTTGGGTTTAGGGTTTAAGATTTGGGTTTAAGATATAGGTTTGGGTTTATGGTTTAGAATTTGGGTTTAGAATTTGAGTTTAGAATTTAGGGTTTAGGGTTTAGATTTAAGGTTTAGGGTTTAAAATTTAAGATTTAGAGTTTAGTTAATGGCGTTAGCGTTATTAAAATGAACGTCATTATTTTTTTTGAATTATTTTAGATTTAAAAAAAAAAAAAATAATGTATTTTATTAATAATCTATGTGATATTTTGATTGTTACTAAGAGCGGCGATGAATTTAGGTTTAACCTAAGTTTTGTTCAAATAGATGTACGTGGGACAAAAAGCATTCTTGCGATGGTAAAAATGCTTTCATTCACTTTTTTTTATATAATACGACAGAAATAAGTCTACGAGATCATGATGATATATATGCAAATTGGTCTCTGTACCATTTCATATCGTGTTGAATAAATGAGCAACGGACCCTACTGATTTTAAATGTATCGTCTGACGGAATTATAAAATAAAGTGTACTTAAAGATCCCAACTAAATTTTAAATGTAGTCTTAAAGTTTGCTATTTTAATTCTATAGCATAAATATACTAAACGTAATGCTATTTGAACTCACTGTTACTATTTTTATTACGCAAATCTGTCGGAGCTCAAAAAGATTAAAGGCATATATATTTGAGTAAAGTTTTTTTTGAACTAATTTGAGTAAAGTTTTTTTAAAAGATATTTTCTCTTCTCTCTTACTTTTGTATTTTTCAATTTTTTTTTTTTTTTTTTTTTGGAAACACTTTCAATTACTTATTAGTGAAAGATTCCATGTAAGACAGACGATATCGTAACTAATCGATTACATTTTTCCGACAGAATTTAAAATATATCTGATAATGAAAATTAATTTCATAATTGAATTCCTGTTTATTTTGTAAATATACCGATGCAGAGAATGCACGTAAATCTTAAGTTTACACATTATTTTATAACTATGTTTAGGTTTATTTAAGTTAGGTGCATATCTAATCTATGCTAATTTACCAATTAGATTTCAATATGTTGGGCATTTTCCCCATTATTAATCATATGTTAAATGTAGTTGTATTTAGAATCAAATATTAGAAGAATAATATGGGGACCAAGATCAAAATTCATGTGTTTTGTCAGGGGTTAGCAGCCAATTTTAAAATGCAAATGCTACATGAGATTAGATCGGTGTATTGGAAAAAAAAAAGTTTATTTTGTATTATCAGAAAAATCTTTAGTTACTTGAATGATGAAAAGAGGAGATATAGATTACCGTCAAACAAGCTCTATTATTCTGGTGCGCAGAATATTTATTTGTATGTTAAATACTTGTTTTTTTTAACCAATTTTACTTGTTTGAAAAGCCTATCAGGTTCCTAATTTTTTTTCTTCAAATTATAATATTACAACATCTAAAATTTTTAATCTGAAGAACCTATCAACATTTGCAAAAACGATTGATAAGTTTTTATTTTTGTGGTCAGCGTTCCAAGAAAAAAATCTGACACAAGCCTTTGTGTTCAAAGCATCGGACACAAATCCGAACCTCATCGTCGTCAGCTTCAGAGGAACCGAACTTTTCAGCTCTGATGATTGGTGTACTGATCTTGACATCTCTTGGTATGTGTGTATATATATAATTAAAATCAATATAATTAAATACTTTAGTTCTTTTTCTTTTTGAACACAAATACTTTAGTCATATATCATTTTTCGGAGTTTTAAAATAGGTATGAATTGAAGAACGTTGGCAAAGTTCACGCCGGGTTCTTGAGAGCTCTAGGCCTCCAACAAAATGGATGGCCCAAAGAAAATATAAGTCTCATACACCAATATGCTTACTACACAATTAGACAGAAACTTAGGGACATGCTTGCCAGAGACAAGAACCTTAAGTTTATTCTAACGGGTCATAGTCTCGGGGGCGCAATAGCTGCTCTGTTTCCTGCGATTCTTGCAATTCACGGTGAGGACGAGCTACTTGATAAGCTAGAAGGAGTCTATACATTTGGACAGCCACGTATAGGGGACGAGGAGTTTGGGGAGTATATGAAAGAAGTAATGAAAAAGCATGGGATAGAGTATGAAAGGTTTGTTTATAACAATGACATGGTGACTAGAGTCCCCTTTGATGACAAGATTCTGTTCGGATACAAGCACTATGGATCTTGCAATTACTTCAACAGTCTCTACAAAGGAAAGGTAAACTAAAGTATCCGCTATCCAAAGTATTTAAAATGGCACAAAAATAGGAGATTTGAGGTAGTCAAGGAGAAAACTCAACTTGGCTTTTATGAGATTTGTCATTTACATGAAATTAACGTGAGATATAATAAGCTATCATATTTAAAAAAATTTTTTGTCCTTTTCAAAATAGTACTAGCACTAGCTTTTGTCTGCGAAAACAGTGAATGATATCGAAAAAGCCATGTTTGTATATGTATTCTTACAATTATTGTAAATCTGAAAGTAAGAGAAGATGCTCCTAATGCCAACTACATAAGCATGTTGTGGCTAATTCCAAAGCTGTTGAGTGGTGTCTGGGAGTTTATAAGGAGTTTCATAATAAGGTTTTGGAAAGGCAATGAGTACAAAGAGAATTGGACGATGAGAACTGTTAGAATTGTTGGGATAATAATCCCTGGTGTATCTGATCATTTCCCACTTGATTATGTCAATTCCACGCGCTTGGGAGGCTTGGCTCGACCTGTTGCTACTACTACCCCCCAGGATAAACTTTATCTCATTGCTTGAAATAACATGATGACTCGTCCCACTCAAGTCAAGCAGAATAAAGTCCAAGGTGTGTTGAAGAAACCCAATTTCAGATGTATCGAATAAGTTTTCAAACTAAATAAAGGATGATTTCATTTACTTGTTTTTATTTTCCCTTACTTCCTTAATTAGAGAAGGAATACTCTTGAGTTGTTACTTAAGGTGTTGTTTTCCCTGTAAGAATCGAATGGTTCTAATTTCTTTTCATAGAAACAAAAACAAAGCAAACAAACTCTTACCATTTATTTTCGTTGGGCCTCTCTTGGTTCCCTATCATTTGATTTCCGAAAAAGGAGACGTATTGATTATGTCTACTTTTGTAAGCTTATGCGTAGATGCTCACACCAAACACATGTATAGAGATTTAATAGCTTTACTAATTATTGACTCGCCTCTCATTATTTAAGCTCAGACAAGTCACATTTTTTGTGTTCATAATATAGAGAAACCTATTTTGGTCACAAAAAAAATATTTTTGCCACGATTTGATAAAGAGATATTTCAAAGTTAATCCACAAAATATTTATTTTCCATGATTTAGTCACAATATTTTTTGTGACTATATAAAATAGCCATTTGTGGCTATATAAAGTAGTCACGATTTTGTAACAAAATATCCTTCAACCCTAAACACACTTTGAGCTCTAAATTCAAAATACAAACCATATAATTCTGGTATCTTCATTTTATTAACCTAAAATCTTAAACTTCAATTCAAAATTTAATATTTTTAAAATTTTAATCTCAAATTTTAAACTAAATTCAAACATTATACTTCAAACACTCAACTCTAAACCTAAACTATATACCCTAAATCATAAACACTTAAATTTTGTATCTTACACTTAAAACTTCTTTAATTTTATAACTGTAACTAATAACAAATACCTACACCCTAAACATAACTTAAAAATTCTAAATTCTAAACACAAAATTTAACATTCCAATGATAAACCATCAAACCATACATGTACGTATACTTTAAATTATTTAATCTTAATATGTATATTTAATAATCTAAAATTTATAAACCCAAAATTTAAAATTCAAATTCCATACCCTATATCTTGCCTCAAAATCCTATATTCCCCAAAATTCAAACCCGAAATAAAAAATAATCAAAATCAAAATCATAAACATAACTCTTTAACTTTATATTTTATAATTTTTAAACTAAATCACCATACCTTTGTGAGGGTTTTGTTCCAAGCCCCCTAGTGTCTGAGGCCCGTGCTCTTCATGTATTTGGGCCGAAGACTACTCCAACCCCACTCCAGCTTAACGTCATCACACATGCTTATATATGTGTGTAATTAATGTGTTGACTAGGTTAAGGTAAGTATACGAAAATAATATACAGACATCAGAACACGTTGAAGAATAAGAGAAAGGAGACATCAACATAAGATAAATAGCCTAGGGCAAAGTCTATTTGATCTTTACAAGGTTGGTGTATTTTCTTGTTACTTCTTGAGTCAAACTATTCGACATGACTTATCAAGATAACTTTCTCTCTCGCGACTCAAAACTAAAATACATATAGCTCCGGCATCCGGCCGTGCGTGCGAGCGCGTACCGGCGCCGGAGGCGTCATCGTCGGCTTAGTTTCATTTTTTGTTTGCTACTCCATCGTTCTATGTTATTCTCTTCCGATATGCACGCGGATCTGGACTAGGGTTTTGCTCCGGGAAGGGCTCGATTCGCGATAGGTCTCGGCTCCGACGGGGACACTGCTTCCTCTGGTTTCACGGCGAGGATGTGGAGTGACGGTTCGTGGTGGTAGTCGGCTTTTTGGGCTGAGGAGGTAGATCGTTTTCAACTCAAGATCTCTTCCGGATTCATTGCAAGTGCGGAGGAGGTACGATTAGCTCTTCTCGTCTATGGTGGAGGGTCTTTGCCGGTTCTGGTTGGTTGTTCTGACGAGAGTGGTGGTGTCATTTTCGTGCTTGACGTGTCGTTGAGCGCTAGTGTCTTCCTAGCCGTTCTCAGGCGTGCTATGGTGGTTCTCATTAACACGGTGGCGAATCTTGAGACCTTGTATGCAGGCGGGATGATACAGGTTTCAGTTACGGTTCGTGTAGTTTCTGTGGGTGGCTTTGACAGGCGGTCGTCTATGGCCCCTCGGTGGCTTCTCGCGGTGCTTCCTCGCCTCGCACCTCCTCTACGCTACTTCCTTTCTATTTACCTCCGAGAGAAGGCGACGGCTTTCTTGTTCGGAGTGCTGTCTCTAGTTTATCATCGTTGATCTGTCTCTCTCGACTCCGGAGACTGGATCCTAACGGCTCAGAATATTGTTCTTCGGTTCTCGAAGACTTCAGGTGTTGTGACGGTCTTGAGTGCAGTCGCAGATCGTCTTGGTGCCACGCTTGGTCTATGCTCACATCCCAGTGCCTCACGAGTTCACTTGAGTTTGTGTGGTGGTGTTGCTTGACTTTTCTGTGCAGGTTTGGAGGCTTAATGGTCAGAGAGTTGCGATGTTTCAACCCGTTTCTTGCACTGTTCGATGCGGCCAAGCGGGTGTTCATCTCGGTCCGGTGTGTCTCTTAGGTGATTCGGGTCAGTAGCTGCAGGCCTGTCTGTCCGTGACGTCTTGGAGAGGTGGTATAGTTCTCGTTGTGGTGGCTCGACTCAAGGTATGGCTACTCCGACACCCTCTTCAAGTGTTCGTCTTGCGCTCATTGAAAATGAAGATTATAGACTTTGACAAGATCCCGAAGCCCAGCTACCTCAGGCGTCGTCCTGAGAACGCCGACATCCGAGGAAACGAGGTTAAACCCACCAGTCTCGGGGTTTAGCGATAACGGTTGAGAACGGGAATCAGTTATCTAGGGATTGTGGATTTGTCTAGCGGAATGCGTCGGTTTACGTGGTTGATGCGAAGCTAATCATATTATATTTGAGTCTAGATAAGCTTTTGGTCGAAGTCTGGTCTGTAATCAACATTGTATCCCCGTTTATCGGGTTTTAAAATTTATAATATTTCAATTTAAAAAAAAAAAAAAAAAAACTATTCGACATCACTATTTGGCGATTGTTCAAGTCTCTTTGATCTAGTGAAATTTGGGAGCACAAGTTCTCCCAACGTACAGGTTAAAGTTGATTGTGTCATTCTTTCAAGCTTTAGTTCTAGGTGGAACGAGTTTTTCCCAATAACCATGAGATTTTCCTAATAACCATTAAGATTTCAGGTGCATCAAACCACCTGTCAATTTTAAGTAGAGGAAGTAACATTTGGCTGAATAGAATTCAGATCAATCAAAACTTGATATTTGGAGCACTTAGCCATTTAAGTAGATGAAGTTACAGTTTCCATTTTCTTACCCACAACAACAGTTTTGGCTTCAGTGAGTTTCATTGTTCCAAAGCTTTTACCTAGTTAGATCAAAGAAAAACAGTTAACGAGTAATCATGTTCTCGGTAAGTGAATAGTTCTTCGGGAAATTAGTAAATATAGAACAAAACAACAAGTACATTGTCCCTTTGCCATAATTTGAAGTATAAATTGTCCATTTAGTACATCTTTTGTATAAACCCAATTAAACCCCTAATCTAAACCCAAATTTATTTTCGATAATTCACTTACTTAAGAGAAAAAGGAATATGTTATAAATTAAACATTGAAATGATCATCCACTTCTTTACCAAACTCAAGCACTATGATCATCCACTCCTTTACCAACTCAAGCACTATGATCATCTACTCATCAAACACTATGATCACCCACTCATTTACCAAATTAAGAACTATCTTTGTTATTTTATGTATTGTTGTTCACTATAAATACCATCACTCATCTCACTCTTTTGTACACCATAAACAAGAACAAGAGTTTATAATCAAAGAATCATTACATCTTCTTCTTCTTCCTTATAATAAACTCTCTCCCTTATACTAGTGTTATTTGCTTCCTACGGGTATCAAATTCTACTCTTATTTAAATTTCTCGATACTATAAATTATAAGTTATTTCTTAACACGTTATCAGCACGATCACTCTGCGATTCGGTAAAATTTATTTGTATCATTTATACCCTATTATAATGGTCGGTATACCGCCTCTACTATTATTTATATCATGTTATAATGGCCGGAATACCGCCTATATTATTTACTAGTAATTTAATTTATTTATTGGTCGGCCGAGCCGCCTTATATCCTGTTAATTATTTATTGGTCGGCCGAGCCGCCTTATATCCTGTTTATTATTTATTGGTCGGCCGAGCCACCTTATATCCTGTTTATTATTTATTGGTCGGCCGAGCCGCCTTATATTCTGTTTATTATTAATTGGTCGGCCGAGCCGCCGTATAATTTATTTGATATTATGCATTGATCGGCTGAGCCGTCGCATGATTTATTGTCATATAACATAAATATTTCATTGTCATAATTTTTCACTTTTATGAAATTTTATAGATTTGATTGACCGTTTAATACGATATTTTCGGACTAATTTTTGGTGCACTCGATTTAACCCCAACGGTCACAAAGAATTTTTTCAAAAATTTCCCCTTTCTCCAACGGTCATGAACAGTAATTTTCATCTATAAATACAACTCATTTTCACTTCATTTCATCATCCAAAACATTTCATCTTCTCTCAAAAATTTCAAAATCGCTCTCCTCCGATTTTTCAAGAAAGATGATTCGCGCACTTTTGTTTTTATGTGCCATTTTTATTTGTGTTTCTATTTATGGTTTATTCGATGGAGAATTTACTCCGAGTGAATTTAAGATGATTATCGGTTTAATTTTCTTTACATCGCTTCTCCTTGTAATTGCTTGTATGATTAATGTAAACGGTTTTTAAATTATGAAGTTCATAATAAATGGTTCATTTTAAAATTGCGAAATTCTAAATATATATATATATATATATAGTCATTTTAGACAATGATATATATATATATATCAACGCTTGTCTATATGTAAGAATAATAGTTATTTGATGAATTAAATTTTGCTTATTATACTTTAATATGCTTCATGGTTTAATGGTATTAAGGAAACATACTTTATGATTCATGGTCTAACATCATAAAAGAAATTATTTGTAATCGGTTAGTTTTGTGGTCGATTAGTCTTTGGTCTAATATCATAAAAGAATTTGGATTATATGTTGATATTTACTAATGTAATGGCCATGTTTATATGAGCAAAAATTTAAAGTTTTCAGGATTGTGTATTCTCTCGGAAAGATATGTACAAGTTATCAGCCAATTCAGAAACGTGAACAGCTGAAACTTTCATCGCCGATATACTTCTGTTTATAAGATAAGTATTTTTATGCTTTATATACAAGTTTAACAAACTTGATTAGATAAATCAATGCACATGAAGTTGGCAGTGATATAAATTTGTTCATTAAATTGATTGATAGGTTAAACTTTGTTAAAAAGCATGAGAGTAATAATATAGTCTATATAATAATTACTATGAAAGTTTTATTTATTTTCTGATATAATAAGACACCTTTGTTAATACATATTTATATATATTTGAAATATTTTGATTTTATTACCATTTATATTGAGGATTTTAAGTTTAAAGCTTGACTCTAAAAGATCCATAAGTTTTGGAAGATAATATATATAAAAAATGTATTATCACCTGAAGAGATTACCTAAAGCTCATTTTGTATTTTGCATTTAAAGATTACAAGACCTGAAGTCGGTAAATAAAGCCAACTATGTTGGATGTTAAGTTTAAAAGTAAAATTTCTTCAAGAAATTGTTTTATGATGCATATATATTGAAAAATATCTATTGATAAATCACGTCTAGTTGATTATGATTCATTCTCCTGAAGAGAATATGACATTTAAAAAACTCATAAATAGTGGTTTTAGACGTGAGCATAAATGAGGTCAAGGTCCAAAGAGTTTTTTTATAGAACTCATACTCTCACTTAAAGTTGAGAAAATAAACATGGTAATAAAGAAAAGAAATTATGAATTCATCTGAAGATGAAAGAAAATTTATTGTGTGTACAATACAAGGTAGTAAAACTTATAGAATGCTTAAAAAGAGGATATATATGATGCTCCAGAAGTATACATAGTATTACTGCACATAAAAATTTAATTTAAAGTTCTTAAGAATGCAATTTAAAGTTCTTAAGGTATTGTATTTTTATAAGTATCAAAAGTTAAAAGGATCTACGAAAAATACATAACCCATGTAGGATATGTTGTTGATTAAGAAAATGAGATACATTCGAGATTGATAAACCTGTAGTATTATACTCTCGAGGGGAAGAGTTAAAGAATCTCACTTTTTATGATAAGTCAAACATCCAGAAGATTATGTTTACACTAAAACTAAGATTAATGAATTTTTCTCAAAGTAAATCCGTAAGATTTTGAGACACTTATGTTGAGACAATAAGCAAACGAAATGATATATACATTTCAATCAGAAATAATTCTCAAAGCAGTATAAGTATTTTAGAGAAAATATCTACAGCCTCTTATATATTGTACTACACAAAGATTAGTATAATGAAGATAAATGTATAGTAAACTAGAAGTTTACATTTGGCATGAATCAGTTAGACCATTTTGGTTCATTAATAATGCGAATATATACTTAAAGGTCATATGCATAGTCATATAAGAACCAGAAGATTCTTCCGAATGATTTGACATATGTTGCTTACCCATAAGATAAAAGGGTAATATGGTTTTCACCAGCCAAAATAAGATATTGGCATAAATAACGAAGATGTTAGTGGACTGATCACCCACTATGCATTTTTATAATATTGGTGAATTCACTTCTTAAAGTCTTTAACGACTATAGCACATTCACTGAGATAAGTGCTAAACATTTTGAGCAACATTGGATCGCATCAAGCCAATAAATTTTCACTAGTTCTCCCCATCATTGGTATAGAATCAGAAACCAATCATTTTCATCTAAGAATGTTGGATGTTGCTCCGCCACAGAGCTTCAAATGAAGATGTGTTTTCAAATGAGGTTGGAAATATATGTTGGATATAAATCTCTATTGACACTTAAGAATCCAGAGCCATCCCCGAAAACTATAAGTAAGGCTATACATGAATTCTAAAAGTGAGTTAGTACTTCCAACATAAGGGGGAGAAAATAAACAGCTGGAAAAGAAAATAAGTTGAAATGAATTATCATTGATCCTCGGGCTAAACACAATGTGAAATAGAAGTCCAAAAGATAATTCATTTCAAAACTTACTAAAGCAGTTGCCAGACACGACCCATATAAATATAGTGATCAAGTCACATATACCAGCTGTAAATGCTCCAATAAGAATAAATGTTCTACAAGAACAATATCAAACTGCTAGTCACGCCTGCAGCGTGGTAGACAGATTGGTTCCAAAGATAAATCCTCGTAAATGAAAAAGGAGCATATATTGATAATGGTCAAAACGAGGCAATATAGTTTTGTATGATCTCCAGAAGAGAAATTAAACATGACTGACGAAAATTCAGGTACCTGAGACAAATGAAGAGATCTCAATAAGTTATGTCATGTATGAAACAAAATGGAACCGATAAGAAAATTGACGTCGATGATATTATACATGCAAAGTAGCAGTTGATATAATAAATGAGAAAGAGGATCATGAAAGAAAGTCTATTGAAAAGTGTACACAAAGAAATGATTGGCCAAATCAGAAAGATGCAATAGACAAAGATATAAACTTCTTGTGAAATAGAGAAGTATTTGGACCAGTAGTCCATACACTAAAAGGTGTAAAACAAGTGAGATGTAAATGAACCGTTGCACACAAAGAAGGATCAATATGAAATTGATTGTGAAGAGACATAATTTCATATGGTAGATGCAACTAGTTTCAAGTTCCTTATAGTCTGGTAATAAAAGAAGAACTTGAATAAAACAATCCACTTGAAAAATGTTAATCCCTGAAAGTATAATCCATGAAGGATTGATGATATCAAAATCATGTTCCCGGGAACTCTGCATATTCGATCGAATTGAAACAAACTATTTTATGGAATATATGAAATATTATAAGGTTAACAAATGTATCCATTTGTATTTATCAAGAGATTATAAATCAATAGAATCATGATTTGAATATAATCAAAACTCCTGAAGAGTTATAGAAAAATTATATTTTGGAAGAAAACTCTTGACAATACTATATTGTTTTATGTATTCTAAACTGGAGATCTAAAACTAAGATGTTATCATAAAGATCCTTAAAGTATTTTATTTAAGACGCTCGTATATGTTTGGTCCTGAAATACCATACGTAAGAGTGTTATTTAAGAAAATTATTAATCTTTTTCATTACTGAAAGATGTAATTTCATATGAAAAGAAAGAAAATCATAATAGTAACTTCTATAGTTACAAATGAATAATTCGTATGTACGAGACGAATTTCTATACGATTATATGTAAGAAATTTGGTTTGAAATCCAAATAGACCAATAAACTATTGTCTAAGTCAAAAGAGAATTATGGACAAGAAGTCTAAAGGACCTAGATATCATAATAGAAATGAATAGAGTTTATTCTCTTAAGCTTAATTCTCTGAAGAGAGTTGATTGGAATGCATATCCTGAAGATATTGTTTCCAGGGAAAGAAATATGATAGTAAGTGTGATTGTACTCTTTTTCCTTATCATGTTTTTTTTTTATCCCATTGGGTTTTTCCATGACAAGGTTTTAACGAGGCAACAAAGAACATACAAAAGATAGACAACCAAAGAGAATGTTACAATTTGAGAGATGAAAATCTATCATTGTTCTAAAGGTTCTATGACTACTCATTCGAGGGGGAGCTTACGTAGTTGTACTATTTTTACTTTTACTACGGTTTTTCCCATTGGGTTTTCCATGACTAGGTTTTTAACGAGGCACCACGTAATACAAGATGGATGATCAAGGGGGAGTGTTATAAATTAAACATTGAAATGATCATCCACTTCTTTACCAAACTCAAGCACTATGATCATCCACTCCTTTACCAACTCAAGCACTATGATCATCTACTCATCAAACACTATGATCACCCACTCATTTACCAAATTAAGAACTATCTTTGTTATTTTATGTATTGTTGTTCACTATAAATACCATCACTCATCTCACTCTTTTGTACACCATAAACAAGAACAAGAGTTTATAATCAAAGAATCATTACATCTTCTTCTTCTTCCTTATAATAAACTCTCTCCCTTATACTAGTGTTATTTGCTTCCTACGGGTATCAAATTCTACTCTTATTTAAATTTCTCGATACTATAAATTATAAGTTATTTCTTAACAGAATAATTATTTTTAGGCCAAAAAAACACATACATTATCCTAATAAGATAGCATTAATCTGAAAATATAATTAAAAGTAATTTAGATAATTCATGTCATGACTCCTCTTTTTATTCTCTTCGACTCCGTCTTCTCCGGCAAGATTGTTTTCACAGATCTTTCATTGCCTCCTGTTTCAAACTCGTTGCCACCGGACGGCCTTCGCCTGAAACGCTCTTTCTTCCTCTCCTTCTCAAGATTCGTTTCGCTTAGTTTTTTTTTCTCGAACTTTCTAGGGTTCAGTTGATCGGAGAAAACTTGAAAGTTAATGTTTGTTTGTAGATTTTGAGTTCGAAATCAATTTTTAGTTATAGATCTATGTTATTTACACTAAAACCACAAGTTTAGCAAGGAAAACACTGAAATCGCAGGAAAATAAATGTTCTACCAGAGACAGAATTTGCAGGCATAAGAGGTTGAAGATGGGGACAATTTTGTCATCTCTGTTTCATTAACCTAAAAATAAAAAGAAACAAAATACGCTGTAAGACGCTCGAACTGAAGACATGTGCGTTAATGAAGGAGTAACTGACCAGTAGGCCACGATTAAACAAAAAATTACGAGGACAATATAATATATAAGGCTTAAACTTATATGAAGTCATTATAAGAACACACGAGGCGTACTTAAAGCATTATGGAAGAAATTTTATGAAAAATCTAGGAAAAACTTAGGTGTTTGAAGAAAAAAAAAGGGCTAATGACAGTTTTTTAATATTTTTTTTGTTAACAAATTCGATTTTTTAAACATGTAAACAAAATATTTCCAAATATTTATATAACTGCACTTCTCAAACTTAGGAAAATAAAGATTTAGAATGTATTTTCTTAACATATTTTGGAGAGATTTAAGGAAAATATACATTTCGAATATGACAGAACTTACATTTTGTTGTCCGTAGAATATAGAAAACATGGTAGATTATGAAAACCGGCTGCTGTAGGATAAGGTATTTTGGTAGAGAAAGTAATCTTACTTTTGTAGAATATTGGTACATAAACAGATTTTGTGATTTCGTCTTCGTAGATATATTGGGAAACAATAGTTAATGAAATCTACCGTAGTTTAGAAATAAGGGAAATGGCGGCCGATTTATTCTATGAAGTTAGAATTATAACCATTGGTCGATTTTGATTTCTACAAGCTGCAGATATCCAATTAGTTAACAGAATCTACAATCTACGAGCTCGTAACCAGCAGATCATGTTTTCTACCATTTGTAGATCAAAATATGAAATTGTGTTCTACTAATATTTAGTCAACCAAAATATTTTTTATATGATTGTCTCTTGTTTGTGTACATTTTGTATATTTTTCCATATTTTTCTGACTTTTAAAATAATTGATATGAATTTTTGAAGTTAGTCAGGGGTATCTAAATCCAAATCGCACCAAAAAGAGATTTATGGTAAAGGGACAATGTAGTTATTTTTCGATTCCGTTTTGGCAATTTTTTCTAGTTCTTTTAAATGTAAGAGACTCAAATCATATATCTTGTCACTAATCCTGATGAAATAGAGAGCCTTAGCAAGATGAGCTTCACGAATTTAACTTTCACCCAAATTTTTTTCCGCATCTGTAATCCTAAACAAAGCAAAACACAATTTTCTCCAGAATTGTCAAAGAGGCGACTTAGTTCTTATTAAACTCCTCATTGTTACTCGCACGCATAAAATCAAGCAACATTTGATTCAACTTCTCCTCAGCATATCCAATTTCAAACTTGTCTTAAAAGTCTAGGGAAGAAGAAAGAAACCACAACTATGGCAGCAACAACTATTGATATCTCAGCTCCAGAAGTGGAGTTCTTTGTTTCAAAGCAATAGACCGGGTACTGATAGGAGATTTTCAAGGAGAACGTTCGTTCTCTGAAGAGAGGATGCAATGTTTGTCTTTGGATTCCTATCAGTCTAATTGGGTGTGGATTTTCTGATAATTCTGAAGTTGATTGAAAATATAGAAATGTAAAATGGTGATGACCCCCTCTTTTCCAGAATTGAGTATGTTCATCTTCCAATAAGTTTTTGACAAGTTGGAGATTATGGATTCTAGAAAATGCAACTTTTTGGAAATGTATTAACACATTTTCCGCTTATCTCTAGATTGACATACAGTATCTATATAACGACTTTCTTCAATCAATTTTTGCTGAGTTTCTTAGATTTTTTTTTTTTAGGGTCTTACATCTACTGGTGTTTGGCGATATCTTGAGACGATGAAGACCATACTTGGGTCTAAATTTCCTACTGTCACAGAGCATGAGTCAGAACAAGTTAAGGGTGCAATCGATTGTATAGGACTGATAATTACACGGCACTTCACTGTCAAGGATAAGTCTACCTCTCTGAAACAAGATCTCCATGTTTTCAACATAGACAAGGCTGTGGAACTGACCCATAAGTTATATGATATTGTGGAATATTAAAGCAAAATATATGGCTCACTGATTGCTTCAATTGGCCAATACACCATGGAGACTGAGCATTCAAAAATGAGGTTCTTGATATTTACATAATTGATCACTTAAAAGAGAGAGACTAATGTTTGGTTATTTTTTATTTCAGTGTGCATACACCATGGAGACTGCAACAAGTACTGTTGTATATCATAGAAAACTACGGCAACCCTCCTATATATATATCACATATAGTATTTTCTCTCTCTTTACTTCAGTTTGTTTCATGTCTGTAGTAGCTCTATCTCCGGTAAATAATTCTTTGTTTACAGGTCAGACGACTCCTCAAAGCTTATCACTTGAGGACAGTAGGAAAAATAAGTATCTGAGCTCACACACTGAAGCAATGCTTCATTCACTCGGGTAATTCTACAATAGTACGTAGCACACAAGTTTTATGAATGTGTTAGACTCTAAGATTCAATATCCCAAAGCATGAAAGGATCAAACTTAAAAAGGTATTTCTAGTGGTCGTTGATGGATTTGTATGATCTACTTGAAGGGTATAAAATGAGTTATGGATTATATTACGTGGACTTCAAGGTTCTATTCCTAAGAGATACCCTAAACTTTGCTCACTGGTATCAGGAGATCACTTCACCATCGCTTGCGTGCTTCAACATCTATTCTATTAAAAGAGAAGTCATGACTTAACTCATATGTGATTTTTTAATTTGGACCACCCCTTAGAAAGTTGTTAAAATTAATTTTTGTATAAATATTTAAATGATTTGAATTGTTCTAAGACAAACAAATCAAATAAATATTTCTATATTTACTCTAAAATTATATATGAATAAAATCTTTTTATATCTTTTCATTTGCAATATAAATAAATATATATATATATATATATATATATATATATATATATATATTTCATTTTTATTAAAATAAACCTTTTAAATATTTAAGTAATTTCGTGTTTGTTTAACATAAATGTATATTCATTTTTAACTTTAACAAAACTTTTAAATATTTAGTTAATGTCGTGTTTATTTTAAAATTAAATTTATATTTTCTTTTAACTAAAACGAACTTTTAAAATATCTAACTAAATTTCTAATTATAACTAAACACATGTACAGTTTTGTATTAATCTACGATATTAATTTAATATAATATTTTTCAATAAAGTTTTTGATCTTTCACCAGTAAATATTTTCAATTTAGAATTTCGTATCACATGATTTAAAATATGAAAATTTTGAAACAAATAAATTAAATTATTGCATGTGAACTATAAAATTGTTGTGTTTTAAAATATTATATTAAACATTAGTAATATGGTTAATATTACAATTAATCATGTAAAACAAATAATTATGTGTGTAAAAATAAAATAATCACCCGCACGGTTGTGCGGGTCAAAATCTAGTCTTATATATTAAAACAGAAGTCACAACCTTCATTCATGTGTGATTTTTCAAAAATAGACCTAATAGACCTATTCATAGAAAGTCATGTTACATTTAATATCTAATCTTATCATTTAAATTTTGGGCCAACTAGAAATTTTTATTGGGCTATCAATAATTGGATTTAAACAATAGATGATCCATTGGATTTATAGATAGTATAAATTAAATAGATTTAATTTAATGTTGTAATACTATACCTCTATATGCTAAATATTTAAATATTTGTCGATGTTAACTTTTATATGCTAAAATTATAAAGATTTTTTTTTAAATAACAAAAATCATATATCTAACAATGATTAATTTTTATTACCTTAAACCAATGAAAAAAAAATTTTAAACTACATAGTTCGTTTTAAAAATTAAACAAAAACTAAATGTTTAATTATTTACTCGATAATATAAATCTATGAAGCGAAAAGTTTAATTTTCTAAAAACTTTCTAAATTTGTGAAATGTTACAATATCTTTGAATATGACAATAAAACAATATTTTAGTAATATTTATATATATAGTTACGATTTTAATAATGAAATAATATATATATAGAAGAAGATACAAATACATGTGAAAGTTTGAAACAATCTATTCAATGAAAATAATATACAGTAAACTTATTATGTTTTAAAAAATGATAGACACATAGATATTATAAATATACCAATTTAGAATTGAAAACAATATATTTATATAAAAATAAATGAAAACAAAAATCCGCGCGGTTGCGCGTGTCGAAATCTAGTCTATATTATTAAAATTGAAGTACATTTTGATATTGTTTGGAAACATGAATAACAATATAAATGAGAATTGTTTGGAAACATGGATAAAAGTATAAGAAAAAGACATATAGTGTTCTTTTAATAATTTCATTAATATAAATACTTTAATTGTCTTTCCATAATTCACTCAGTTTAACAATTTCATTAATTATATTACTTTAACAATACATCACATCACTATTTATATTACCAAAATAATAGTAGTGCAGATTTTTATTTATTAATTAATCAACATTAATTTAATTGTCTTTCCATAATACACTCAGTTTAACAATTTCATTAATTATATTACTTTAACAATACATCACATCACTATTTATATTACCAAAATAATAATAGTGCAAATTTTTATTTTTTAGTTAATCAACATTAATTTTTTGTCAATTATAAAATCAAATAACTGTGTTTTGCATATGGTTAAACGTTCAGTTTATTTTGTTTTACTAAAAATTTTTTATTTTAGTTTCAATCGGTGAAAAATTACGTAGCTAAGAATATAATTCAAAAACATGTTTTTGTTAATTAAATAATAACTTAAATCAAAATAATAAAAATGTATTACATTTTTTGTCACTTAATTTTTCACTCCATAAAATTACTAAATAAAAAAACTCTTTCTATTTCACTTAATTTAGCCAAATAGATATAAATAGTTATTTTTATTAGTTTATAAAATCAGTTAGACATGAACATTGACTATTCATTTAGGTACGAGTTGTTTCTTTCAGGTATCATTTTCTTATTGAAATTAAGCCCCGCTTGAATATTTATAAATTTATGTGTGGGTTTTGAGTTGGTCCTTCTCGATCTGGATGAGTTGGGTTTTGATATATAGGAACCTAAAAAAATATCTAAATAACAAATGTATCTGAAACGAGTTTGGACACATCTAAAATAATTACGACACATCTTAGATAATTACAATTAGTTATATTACGACACATCTAAAATAATTACGACACATCTAAAATATATGACACTAATTATGAAAAACAAATATCAATGTATAAAAATGTAAAAACCAATATCCGCGCGAGTGTGCGGATCAATCTCTAGTTTATGTTAAACATAATCCCTGGATCTGAAGAAACATTTATATCTCAAAACCTAAATGTTGTCTGAATAAACATTTATGTCATTGTGATTACTTGATATTTCCCACTAACAATATTATGCCCTTTAGTCACTACAAATTTCATATGATTAATTGAATTTTTAATGGACTCAAATATTCCCATTACAGACTTCAATTTCTCTCCACTTCTCATGTGTTGAAACCCTTTGCTCTACAGCTAAGCTAACACGCCATGTTCTCCGTTTGCCACATTTTTGCGATGAAAATAAGAAGGTGATTATATTTGAAGTAAGATATCTAAAAGTTACACTTTGTCAAACAAGTAGTTATATCACAACTTCCATTTTTCTCGCTCATTCTCATGTGAACGCCAATTCTTTTCCTTGTAAATGCTCTTGCACAGGTGAATTGAATTTTATTTTATGTCTCACGGTCCCAGGCATAAAGCATGTTGTCATGTCCATTGACCATTTTCTGTTTCTGAGATAAATCTTATCATTGATAGCCAATGATATGGAATTCGACGCAGAGGCAACAACTACATTATGCATTCCGGTTCTACAAAAGCTTCTATATTATTAAAATTGAAGTACATTTTGATATTGTTTGGAAACATGAATAACAATATAAATGAGAATTGTTTGGAAACATGGATAAAAGTATAAGAAAAAGACATATAGTGTTCTTTTAATAATTTCATTAATATAATTACTTTAATTGTCTTTCCATATTTCACTCAGTTTAACAATTTCATTAATTATATTACTTTAACAATACATCACATCACTATTTAATTTATATTACCAAAATAATAATAGTGCAGATTTTTATTTATTAATTAATCAACATTAATTTAATTGTATTTCCATAATACACTCAGTTTAACAATTTCATTAATTATATTACTTTAACACTACATCACATCACTATTTATATTACCAAAATAATAATAGTGCAAATTTTTATTTTTTAGTTAATCAGCATTAATTTTTTGTCAATTATAAAATCAAATAACTGTGTTTTGCATATGGTTAAACGTTTAGTTTATTTTGTTTTACTAAAACTTTTTTATTTTAGTTTCAATCGGTGAAAAATTACGTAGCTAAAAATATAATTCAAAAACATGTTTTTGTTAATTAAATAATAACTTAAATCAAAATAATAAAAATGTATTACATTTTTTGTCACTTAATTTTTCACTCCATAAAATTACTAAATAAAAAACTCTTTCTATTTAACTTAATTTAGCCAAATACATATAAATAGTTCTTTTTATTAGTTTATAAAATCAGTTAGGCATGAACATTGACTATCCATTTAGGTACGAGTTGTTTCTTTCAGGTATCATTTTTTTATTGAAATTAAGCCCCGCTTGAATATTTATAAATTTATGTGTGGGTTTTGAGTTGGTCCTTCTCGATCTGGATGAGTTGGGTTTTGATATATAGGAACCTAAAAAAATATCTAAATAACAAATGTATCTGAAACGAGTTTGGACACATCTAAAATAATTACGACACATCTTAGATAATTACAATTAGTTATATTACGACACATCTAAAATAATTACGACACATCTAAAATATATGACACTAATTATGAAAAACAAATATCAATGTATAAAAATGTAAAAACCAATATCCGCGTGGGTGTGCAAATCAATCTCTAGTTTATGTTAAACATAATCCCTGGATCTGAAGAAACATTTATATCTCAAAACCTAAATGTTGTCTGAATAAACATTTATGTCATTGTGATTACTTGATATTTCCCACTAACAATATTATGCTCTTGAGTCACTACAAATTTCATATGATTAATTGAATTTTTAATGGACTCAAATATTCCCATTACAGACTTCAATTTCTCTCCACTTCTCATGTGTTGAAACCCTTTGCTCTACAGCTAAGCTAACACGCCATGTTCTCCGTTTGCCACATTTTTGCGATGAAAATAAGAAGGTGATTATATTTGAAGTAAGATATCTAAAAGTTACACTTTGTCAAACAAATAGTTATATCACAACTTCCATTGTTCTCACTCATTCTCATGTGAACGCCAGTTCTTTTCCTTGTAAATGCTCTTACACAGGTGAATTGAATCTTATTTTATGTCTCACGGTCCCAGGCATAAAGCATGTTGTCATGTCCATTGACCATTCTCTGTTTCTGAGATAAATCTTATCATTGATAGCCGATGATAGCAACAACTACATTATGCATTCGGGTTCTACAAAAGCTTCACATTTGAAATCTGAATCTCTGCCAAATGTAGTTTGAAGACCATGGAAAGAACAAGTTCTTTATTTAATCGCTCATCTATTAACCTTTTCGTTTACATTGTCCAATAATATTTTAATTATCTATCTTGATTAGAAAGTATACCCACATCGAATTCTTCAATAAATAGCATTTCCTCACTTATAATAAAAGTCCAAATCTTATTATATAAAGGAGTGTTTACCTGGCCCTCCACGTAGAAAAGTGGCTGTGGGCGTGACACTTGTCCAACTAATAAAACGCTCCCTTTCATTTTATTTTTCACGTCAGTCCGTTGGGCCTGTCTTAATAATTTATATGGACGTTTTGCATTGTTGAGCCTATACCGAACCAGACCGTGATATGATGTATTCTAAACGCTGCGTTTTTAATTATGCCTTCTATCGCTCTCCTTCTCCGCCGTAGGTGCATTTAGGGTTTCCATGGAAACTGATTCTTCTTCCTCAGGATCCAGCAATCAATCGGCGCCGTAGTGAATCTAGATTTTCCAACGAGCTATTCATCTTCTTCCTACTGATCAAGTAATCAGTCGATTACGGAATCGTTGCTATTAAATTCTCTCTTTAAATCAATCTACACGATATCTCTTCAAAAGCGGTGGTGGTTCGACTATAATAAGGTTAACATCCCTACAATCTATAGCATCCTATCAATCTATTAGAACAAAGTAATCTCCTTATTTTCTGAAAAATTTGCTAATGCTCGAGTTTTCCTTTCCGATTTGAAATCTGGCAGATGTTCTTCCACAGTGGAGGTTAGGTTATTGCCTTTCTGAGAGGCAAGGAACATCAGGCGAGGTGATGAACTGATGTCCGTAGATACGCTCCTGCTTCCGTTTTAGAATTCCGATTGTATGTATATAAGTTGATTTTCCCCAAATTATAAGAATTTTCACTGAGCGTTTATTAGTTGTGACTTTCTACGATTTACTTTCAAGCAAATCTTATGCCAGCCACCATTGGTCCCTATCTCACGGTGGGGTCGATGTATTCCATAACCGGTTTCGATGTGGCTCGGTGTAACCCAAACTTCAGGCTGTCGGACTCCTCTTCATTTGATTCATTGGCAAACTCCTCTCTCCTTCTTACTGACTTCAAAGCCGGTCGATGTAGCACAACCGTCGAAGTGCGGCGACCTCATCAGTCTCCGCTTGCTTTCTCCATCGACTTTAACCTAACGTTCTTGCTAATACTGCTCACCTAATCATCAGCAGACGCGTCCGGGGATGGGTCCACCAATCGTTGTCTCACTGATATCGGCTTTGGTCCTCTCAGATATTTTTTACAAATTTTCTAAAGCTTTAGAGAGATCTCAAAACGTCGACAGCCATGGCGACCACCAAAGTCCAGAGGATTATGACCCAGCCAATCGTATGTTTCCTTAGATCTTTTCTCATCCATATGTATTGTTATGACTACTTTCTCTGTATTCTTTGACTGAATTTTGCTTTCGTTTTCTATTGGTTTCGTGGCAGCTACGTAACTGAGTTTTAGGGGTTTCAAAGTGTAAGCTCCATAACAATGGATTTCCAGGTTTTCAATGTGTTTTCTTATTTATCTTCTGGTTTTTATTTGTCACGCAGAAAGTTCGAGTCCATATTTGGCTCTTTTGAGCGGAAAGATCTGAAGACTTAAGAAATAATTAATGTAAGTCATCTTTTTTTTTCTTGCACTACACATTGTTTAGCTATGAATCCGTTGCGAACAGAGTACTCTATAATTCCTAGCTTAGTTTTCTTTGTAAATCAAGTTTAAATACAGAAACAGTGTGTATATTGTTGTGTTATTGACGTCTCTTCGTTTTTGCAAGTGTTCAGGAATTCATGGTGTTCTCTTTGTGCTACTGAATTCATGGAGTACAAACACTACTGAGTAATTTCATCAACACACTTCTGAATTTTTCTTAACTTGAATATCTATCATTTTTTTTGATGCATATGTTATAATATAATCCACCACCATTGGATCTAATTTAAGTAGTTTATAAGATGATCACACAGAGGAAACACTGAACTGGAGTTTGAACTATATTTTTCTTTGTGCTTAAAAGTATCCATTGTTCATGTGTATGAATGATTGCAACACCATTGGGTTCACTCTTGGGTTCATACCTTCTGAGATCATTCTTTCAACCCCTTCTATGACCATTTTACCAATCATGTCTTTTAATGTATTTATCTATAATTTTCTTATTGAGTAATAGAGGGTTGCTTCACATTTTATTTTAACTTAAGGTCATGTTCTTGATTCACCTTTCTCCTTCACATTATGTATCTGCGGTTGATCAAAATTACATGCTTATGGTGACAGGGGCTATGTCTTGATGCATGCATAAGCTACATAGATGGTGCTTATGATCTTTTCCAACTTGCCACGCTAAGCTATATGTTAATTTAGCGCAGACATATTAATCTTTATGTTTTTCATTTTCCTCTGCTGTTTGTCGACAGAATTTGAGAGCTAATATGTATTTGACTACATAGAGCTTCAAGCTATATTTTCGAAGTGTGAAGAGAGTTTATTTTTAGCAACTTATTTGCTTCTTTTGAGATATCTATATTGATCATTAGAACATAATAACTTGCAGAAAAGGTAGCAAGATGGAACAAGGTGACCGAGAAGTATAAAAAAGTTGCTTTCGTCCTGGACCTGGATGATAGATTTGGATATGTATCTATGCCCAGCTTAGGCCACAAAAACTTCTCACAGGCCGTAAACATACATGATCGTGACACAATCGCATATACTGGTATCGTTGGTATAATGGATCACTGGAAGTTAGATTGGGATGAGGTAGTGATACCTCTCTCTGAAGGGTTATGAGCCGATTTGAGTCCATAGGTGCAGGATTAGTAATGTCACGAGGTGATACAGATTTGAAGGAGTGGCTAATATATTTCCACCTTTGTATAACGAGTGACAGTTTGTAAAAGGTAAATTCCATGCATGCTTTTTAAATGTCGTAATTAGCAGCTTATGATGAATAGTTATATTTAAATTAACTTCAGATAGTTTTTTTTTTTTGAAAAAAAATTAACTTCAGATAGTTCACACAAAGGATTATATCTTTGTTCATAGGTTTTCTAAGCTTCATTTCAACTTCTCATCAGCCCCTCCATCATTAACCAAACAGATTTATGGGCGTACGAAAGATAAACAAGTATATAATAGGTGTATAGTTAGAGAACAGGTGTGGCATATACAAAAAGAGAAGGAGCCTGAGAGCTTGACTCCATAAAAATCCAGTAAATTTAAAAACGAAAGATAAAAAAAATAAAAAATAAATAAATAAACGAAAGATACGTACATATAATCTAGAAAAATACACTACCATAGCAATAAAAAAAGTTTTGGTCACAAAAATAGACCACAAAGATGAAAATTACCAAAATATTTTATTAAAAAAGGAAATATATATTTATACCCATAGAATTAATTAATCCAAACTTAGGGTTTAGAGTTAAAGGGCGAAGATTTGAGATTGAGGTTTAAAATTTTATAAAATAAAAAATAAATATTAAAAATTTGAAAATAAAAATTTTAAAATTAATTTCAAAAAGTATTTTCGAATTACAAAAATAAAATTTGAAAAATAAAATAAAAAAAAATCGATTTTTTTTTAAAAAAAATCGATTTTTTTTTAAAAAAAATACATTTTTATAAAAAAAAAATTCAAATTTGCAAACATATAATCTAAAACTATATTTTTTTATTTTTTTTATTTTTTATATCTAGAGTATTAGTTTCATTTTACCTATTAAATGAAACATTTTGGTCATTTTCCTCTTTGTGCTCTATTTTTGTGACCAAAACTTGAATTTAGGAGAATTGCGCTATAATCTAAGTGGTGTGTGTGTGTTTTATGTTATTTTACTACTAATAGTGTTTTCTTTCTCTATTTGCTTGACTACTTAATGGCTAAGATTAAGGATTTCCAAAGAGCTTACTTTGTATCTAGAGTAATTTGATGCAATACAAAAAATTTCTTCGTTACTCTTCCAAATTTTCTTTATTTTCGATATCTGAGGATCCATTTCTAACATTTCCATACATTTTTCAATCACTTCTATATAATTGTAACTTAACTTATTAGTAATTTGGATTTGGCTCCAGTTTGTAAATTAAATCTTCGTTTGCAAATTCTGGATTAAAATTACTTAGCTTATACACAAAATTAGCCTTAAACATTTTACCAAATAATATGTCTTTACAGACTCCCAACGGCAACGTTACATAAGCATCTCAAGGGTATATAATAACAAACACGCTATTACATTCCAATCGACATTTCTCATCCACAAACTAACGTTGAAAATGAATACGATTAAGTCACTAAACAAATGGCAAATATTCTAGCACGAACCAGTCTTAAATTATACTATTTATATTTTTAATAGGTTATGCTATTTATATATTAAATAAACATACAAAATATAGAATCAAAATTAAAATTTAAACAAAAAACACAAACTAAACAAAAAATCCGGACCTAGCCCGGGCCGACCCTAGTGGTAAATGAAAATATGATCTTGTCTTGGAGCTGTCCCAATAACAACTCTCTCATTCGAGACAAATGGCAACAACATTAGACTACTAATACTAAATAAAAAAAATTCAACTAACCATTGCAAAATTTCTAGAAATTGTATTATTTATCATAAGTCAAAGTGTTAGCTTAGAATATAAAAAAATAGTTTTCCAAAAAAAAAATATTATCCAACATAATTAAGCTATACTCTGTGCGTAGCACGGCGAAACCATTAGTATAGAAATAGAAAAAACATATCTAATGCAAATCATATGGGAATTATATTAGGTAATTTAAAATTTTAAGATATTGATATTTGGTTATTCAAAAAAATTTGTTCAAATATTTTATAGATCTCGTCAAGATATTTTAAGTAATTTAACGTTTAAAGCTTAATATATTTCAGTGGCACATTTGCAAATACTAAAATAAATCAAGGAGATCTCAAAAGTCTCATATTTTAATAGTATTGATTAATTTAATTGCACAAATTATAATTATTAGGATGAAAGAAGGGGAGTGAAAACTGAATATGAAATAAAGATAAATCAAATGTAAACAGGAATTAAAAATGTAAAAAATAACGTAAATCAAACTTTTTACTTTCTTCGTTTTAACTGGAAGATTTTTTTGTTATGCACGATCAAACGAACAATAATTAAATTCATTAATTTATAAACTTATATCGCCCAATTATTTGTATTTTTATTTTTAACAATTGGATGAAATTCTTTTGATTTTTATCGAAGGGTCCAAAATTAAACTCAATTATCCATAAACCTATTTTCATCAACCAAACAACAATTATTAGTTTCACTATTTCTTTTTTTAACCAGGTGACCGAGTCCATTTACAAAAGGACAATTTTGTCCTAGCAAAAAGTGTTCATCCAGGTCAATGTGTTTGTACATGTAAGAAAACACAAATGTGGTTCCATATGTAACTCACTCATAAGACTTGATAAAACTTGTTTTAGCGGTTGTTTAACTTAGTTAAACTTGTTTGTTTATGTAACTAAGTAACATATAGTAAAATTGATAATGGTATACCAACTTTAGTAAGAGTTCGAGATACTTGGTAAAACTTATTTGTATAAGACTTTTTTTTAACACAACAATTTTTCATTCATAAGCTTAACCTGATACAAAGATAAGAGCAACATCAAGAACTCGATGTGCAGGTCTAATGGAAATTTTATAAACAAGGCCATGAAGATATAGAGACACAAACTTAGACAAGTTTGATAATAAGTTGAAAGAGATTCTAAAGGTACCACACACACGAGCAAACTCACAAAGAGATTACATTGTCCTTCAAAATCTTCAACCGTGGAAATAGTCACCGTCACGATACCCCGATTCTCATTTGGATGAGTCTCGTTGTACCTTTTAGTCCCAAACGAACCATTACACAAGGCAAGAAGCGGTAAGGAAATCGACGAAGTTTCTTGGCTTTGAAGCCAAAAGAAAAGTACCTCACATGAGGAATTTTGATGGAACTTTTCACTCCTACAAAGAGGAGGAAGATGGAAAAGGATCTCTCATGGCTCCAGCATGATGAAGTTTTGCTAGCCATTTTGAAAGAAAAAAAGACTAAGGTACTACAATCTTCAAGCTTTAAGAGACTCCAACCTAATATGAACTTGATTTGATACTAGCACTTGTTGGAGTTGGACGTTGATGATGAACTTTGCTTAGAAATTTGGAGTTAACTCCAAAGATTGCACCAAAGAAAGAGACGCGTACTTCTGAGCTTTTCATATTCACATCGGACAGATAGATGGGCTTAACAATAGATTCCAAGAGAGTAAGCATTGAGTTCAGGCAGAAAACTCCCACTCCAGCGCCAACGCCGAGCCGATGGTCAGTGAAGTCTAGTAAGCTTCGATAGAATGAGCATTCATCGGTATGTGCAGCTGCAAGCGGATTTTCTGGTGAGAGTCCAGAGCCGAAGAGGCTAACAGATCATGTCTACAGAGAAGCAGAATGGTATGGCTGGTGATACAAGTCTGAGAAGGGAACGTGTCTTCACCGGAGCAGAAGAGATGACCGGCAAAGAAAGAGCTGTTGGATTGGAGGTGGAGACAGAGCGTCGTGATTCCATATCTGGTTGCCGAGAAAGAAGTCGTACACATCGGAAGACAGATCTACAGTTGAAATCAGAGCACTTGAACAAGCCAGAGAATGACGAGTGAAGACCATGGACCAAAGGGCTTGGATGCAGTGTTGAAGTTTCAGATCTTGCCACAAGGATAAGTGTGGAGCCCCACACACACGAGTAGCCATACTTAGATCTGAAGCAAGTTTTGCAGATAACGGCGGAAGGGTGTTACAGGTGATGAACAAGAGCCAGAGAGCTTGGGTGTGGTAACGGCGACGAGGACATTATTGAGTTATTCTTGTTTATGAGTTATTCTAGGTTCACCGACCAATAAAAAATTATCTATGAGTTATTGTTGAGTTCACCTTCGGGTTAATTCGTAGGTTCACTAACCAATACGAATTTGTTATTTGATATTTAGTATTTTTTTAAAAAAAATATGTATTATCAAATTATATTATGTTTTTAAAATAAAAACATAAAATAAATAAATAATAGGAATAGTTGCAAAAAAAAAAAGAATTTTAAAAAATATATTTTTAATACTGTCAGCAAAACACTAAACCCTAAATTTTAAACTCTTGGATAAACCCTAAACCTTTGGATAAATCTTAAACCCTAAATCAAAAACACTAAATACTAAATCTTAAAAATCTTAAATCATTAATCCTAATCCCTATATCATTGGATAAAAACAAATAAAAATAGTAATAGTTTTTTTTTTTGAACTGGAAAATAGTAGTAGTTGCTAAAAAAAAAGATTTTTTTTAAATATTTTTAACGTCGTTGGCAAAACACTAAACCCTAAATACTAAACACTAAACTCTTAACCCTTGAATAAACCATAAACCCTAGGGTTTAGGATTTATCCAAGGGTTTAAGGGTTAGGATTAAGGGTTTAGTGTTTTTAAGATTTAGTATTTAGTGTTTTGATTTAGGGTTTAGGAATTATCCAAGGGTCAATGGTTTATTCAAGGGTTTACAGTTTAGGGTTTATGATTTAGCGTTTAGTGTTTTGCTGACGGCATTAAAAATATTTAATTTTTTTTTGCAACTATTACTATTTTTTATTTAGTTTTACTTTTTTATTTTAAAAGTATAATATAATTTGACAACATTTTATTTTTTTTAAGATAATAAATATAAAATAACAAATTTTTATTGATTGGTAAACCTACATGTTTACCCTCGAAGACGAACCCAATAATAGGAGGTGAACCCAATAATACCTCTTTGTTTATTGTTTACCATGCTTTACTTTCTGATTAAAAAATGCTAAGTCCTAAAATTCTGTTTATTGTTTAGGTTTTTAAGCTTGTGATTACTTCATAGTTCACTAACATGTAGACTAGTTCGAACTTCTAATAAGAGGCCTAAAATAATAAAAAGAGTCTCTGAGTAAGAGGGATCAAAGGTTAGAAGACGTGTTTCGAGCTCTGAACGTAAAGTTGCCATATATATATCTATAATATTATTTGAGAAGTCAGCTTCCAATGTGTCGCGTTCACGTTAACTCTCACGATGGTTGATTACACTGATACTTTTAATGAATTTAAAGTATTACATTTAAATACTATTACAGATTTTTTATTTAGTTTCCTTTTTAAAATTTTTCAAATAACATATATAATAAAAAGAAAATATTTATAAAGTTTAAAAAGTAAATTTAAAAACGAAAATATATGTATATATAATATGATTTCATTAAAAAAGAAAGTTCAGAAAATAGTAATATTCCATTTAAAAAAATATTTATAAATAACATAAAATATACTTTTGAAGTAATAAAATAGTTTATTTATACAGTATATATATTTTCTTTATATGAATATATATATATATATATATATGTGTATATAATGTGAATACCAAAGAAAATCAAATACTTACATAATATTTTAAAATAGCATAACACTATATACTTTAACGAGAGAGATATATTATATTTTATCATTATTAAAATTATATGTTTTCTTAATATATAATTTGCTTTCAAATTTTTATGTTTGTAGAACTTAATATATAATCAAGATACCAAAGAAAATCTGAATTCCCATTTTAATATTATTTAAAATAAATTTCAATTTACCATTCAATAAATCTAAGGCATAAAATTATTTAGAATTTAGAAAATATTTTAATTATTGTAAATATTAATATGATGTTCATGAACTTCCAAAAATGTATGAGTTACTTATGTATGTACATATATATATGCATGAAACTTTAGAGTATTATCGTTATATTAATTTATGTAATTTGGAATCAAAGACTTTAGTTTATTTTTTATTTTATTCTAAACACAATATATCTTAAGGTACACTTAATTTTCCTAAAATATATTTACATATTTAAGATAACAACAAGCGTAAATGCATATAAGAAAATTAATGAAAATTTTAATATATTTTGAATAAAACATTTAATAGTTGAATTTAGAAAAATATATGCAATCGAATATACCCAAATGATAACTAAATAGACTATAAAAAAAACTCGACTAGATATAACATATCTAAAATAATATGTCTAACTAAAGTAATATAATATTATTAATATAAATTATAAATTAATTTAAAATTAAAAATAAATAGCAATCAATTATTATAATATATTTACTTTATAAATATTTATATCCGTGCATGAGCACGGAAAAATCAACTAGTAGTTCAATATATATTATTTTATGTTTTTGTCGCAGATATATATATATATATATATATATATATACTTTTTTTTTTTTTTTTTTTGCTAACTGTCTCAGATATATTTGACGATGCGTTTTAATCAACTATCAGTTTATTCAAAGATCACACGATTGCATACATTATCGATACCTGGGCTAGTCTATAGAGAAGCAGAATGGTATGGCTGGTGATACAAGTCTGAGAAGGGAACGTGTCTTCACCGGAGCAGAAGAGATGACCGGCAAAGAAAGAGCTGTTGGAATGGAGGTGGAGACAGAGCGTCGTGATTCCATATCTGGTTGCCGAGAAAGAAGTCGTACACATCGGAAGACAGATCTACAGTTGAAATCAGAGCACTTGAACAAGCCAGAGAATGACGAGTGAAGACCATGGACCAAAGGGCTTGGATGCAGTGTTGAAGTTTCAGATCTTGCCACAAGGATAAGTGTGGAGCCCCACACACACGAGTAGCCATACTTAGATCTGAAGCAAGTTTTGCAGATAACGGCGGAAGGGTGTTAGAGGTGATGAACAAGAGCCAGAGAGCTTGGGTGTGGTACGGCGACGAGGACATTAGAGCATATGCAATGGTCATCCCCCAAGGGGAGTCCTTACCATTTTTTTATTATTAATTTTTTTTTTTAAATAGTTAAGGATTTATATTAAGAAGCTCGGTGCAATGGTGATATCCGATTAGGAGTCGTTAGAGAAAAAAAATTTTGTTTTTTAAAAAAATGAAAAATTATTTTAAATTATTAGAAGTTAAAATATTACAATACATAGAATTTTTTTAAAAAAAGATACAATGATAAAACTTAAAATACCCTAATTATTAATCTTCCTCACCAAATTTGTTCCAAATATTTTCGATTAAATCATTCTTCAATCGTTCATGTATTTGCCTATCACGAAGATCATTCTGATTGGGAAACATATTATTCAGATTTGTAGGCCTCTCGGTTTCAACCTCTGAACTTCTGGTGACGTCTCCTTCTGCAAATTCTGAAATATCAAATGTATCCATCTCGTTCATTTTCGACTATCATATTGTGTAGTATGATACATGCTCTCATAATCTTCCCTATCTTTGCCTTGTTCATTGAAAGAGCCGGGTTTTTCACAATCGCAAACCGGGCTTGTAGAACTCCAAAAGCCCGCTCCACATCTTTACGGGTTGCTTCTTGAACTTTAGCAAATAACTCTTGTTTAGGAGTTTGGGGGGAGTGTGATAGATTGGATAAATGTTGACCATTTTGGATATATCCCGTCTGTGAGGTAGTACGCCAATTTATACGGATGCCCGTTGACCACGTACTTTACCCTGGGGGCACGACCTTCTAAAATGTCATAAAAAACAGGAGACCGATCGAGGACATTGAGATCGTTTAAGGTACCTGGAGGACCAAAAAAGGCGTGCCATATCCAAAGATCTTGTGAAGCTACAGCCTCTAATACAATTGTCGGTTTTCCTTATCCACGTGTGTATTGTCCTTTCCAAGCGGTCGGACAATTTTTCCACTCCCAATGCATACAGTCAATGCTCCCGACCATCCCAGGAAACCCGCGTGTCTCTCCAATATCGAGAAGTCGTCGAAGATCCGTCGGTGTGGGTCTTCGTAGATACTCATCTCCAAACAACCGGATGATTCCATCAGTGAACTTATGTAAACACAAAAGTGCAGTGCTCTCACCAATTCGGAGATACTCGTCAACCGCATCAGCTGCAGAACCATAAGCAAGCTGACGAATTGTTGCCGTACATTTTTGAAGCGGTGTATGACCAAACCTCCCGGTTGCATCTTGTCTATGTTGAAAGAACGGAATGTTCTCTGAGAGTTCATAGACAATACGCATGAATAAATCCTTATTCATGCGAAAACGCCGTCTGAACTGTGCCGAGTATGTCGCGTCTACGCTGAAGTAGTCATTCCATAAACGGTTATGGCCTCCTTCACGATATCGTTCTACATAAGCACGTCTCCGTCGATTATTTGGTTGGGGCTCCACAATATCATTGTATGTATCTTCGACGATTTGGTCGATAATATCATCCAATCTTTCGTCGACATCATCAGATGATGATGATGATGACATTAGTAGATATTCCTACGGTCAAAAAATATTATTATTTTCATTTGATCAAAAAGTATACTAAGAAGTAATTTAATGAATTATTTTGACTTTACATACCATACTACAAGTTTACAATTTTAATGAAATATTTGGCTTTACATACCATAGTATATTTCTGTACATGAAAGTTTCAGTTATTACATACCATACTACAAGTTTTAGTTGTAAAATGGAAACAACAATTAGATAATAACAGAGGTAAGGTATACTGAGAGGAAACATGTAACTTCGTAAATCAATTGCATTGCAAGAAACATGTAACTTCGTAAATCAACTTGATTAAGCAAGAAACAAGTGCATGAAAAATAAATTCAAGCTTAAACAACAAGAACCATAGTTAAAGAGTAAACCTGAGTAGAGAGCTATTACAAGAGTAGAAGGAGATCTTGGTTCACAAATATTACAAAGCTTTCTGATGTTTAGTACAATGAGAAACATAGAGAGCTATTACATGGCCGAGTACTTATAGTACCTAAAAGTGGAAAACAACTACCCCGTCACTTGTGAGCTGGAGCTACAATCCAAAATGCTCTCACTACTCCAAATGTATCCGTGACTACTTCATCTTGCTAAAGACCAAAACACTTAGACGCCTGTGACTACTTCACCTAACCTGCAACAACATATTAAAAACATGTTAGCTTAGCTGTAAAACAACATGAAACAACATAGTACACATGGACTACTAAGCAACCTCAATCAACACAGAGTTCACATCATATCATTTCAGACATTAGCTTCAGTTTAAGTGATGTTTCGATATCAGATAAAGGCTCTTTCTTCGCCAGCAAGCGATTAAGGAGTTTGTTTTTTGAAAGTTTTTCCTTAAGTTCTAACACACTTGGACAACTCTTCTTCTTTACCACTCTTCTTCTTCTTCTTACTGCCACCTTTCGCAGCCCTTACCCCGATTGGTCTCTCCTCTGGATCTCCCACGTCCGCTTCTTCTGTATCAACCTCCAAGACGGACCTCCGCTTTTCCTTTCCACCTTCCTTAGCCACATAAATCGAGGCCCATTTCTGGTCATGCCTCAGCTCCCTCCAGCAGTGATCAAGTGTGAACTTGTAACCATACTTGGTGAAGAATATATCTAATGCAGCTTTCATCAGATCATCATCATCATTTTCCCCACTTTTCTGCGTCCTCAAAGCTGCATCATAGCTTCCAGTAAACTGCATACTTCCCCGTTGATCCTACTCCACCTCTGTTTGCAAGAAGTAATCTCTCGCGCTGTTTGACCAACGAGCAGAGGGCTTGCGTTGTAGTACTCTACAATACGCTTCCAGAAAGCCCCAACTCTCTGCTCGTTGCCAATGATAGGATCCTTACTGGTGTTAAGCCAAGCACCAATAAGGATCTTATCTTCTCTAGGAGAATATTTCCTCCTCTCAGCAGACTGAGCAGGAACTTCAGACCCGAACCAATAAGGTTCGGGTGATTCAAGGTCTATAGGTATTTGACTATGCAGAAGGTTTGTGAAACCATCCATCTCTCTAGTTTTTATTCTGTGTTACTCTAGTAGTTACACAGAGGCTTAAGTAAGCCATGTTTATTTATTATACAATTAAAGTTGAGCAGTTAGGAAGATAGGAAGCAAACTACAAGCATTTAACAACAATGAAATCCTAAGTACTATACTAGCAAACAGAGGTGATGATAGGAAGCATACTAGCCTATTTAAAACCAATCAAATCAAACGGGTTGGAAAGACATAAAGTAATTCAGTAGCATTTATTACTCTTGTCCTAATTTTTATTCTACCACCAAACACCATTCAAACCATTCTAACAATATGAATTTCTTTTGAAGAGAAAATCCAAAGTGAAGTGATTAAAACCATAGTACCTGACTTATTTGGCCACTTGTGCGGTGATAGAATAGTCCCGTTTGAAGCCTTTGAAGGAACTCCTGCAAAAACATAAGATAATGCAGTCAAATGTTGTAAAACCATCGATTAATCTATATATTAATTCCAATGAACTCTAAAACTTACCACGTAGAACGAAGAATAGCAAAGCTATCACCACTAGTACGCACACCATTAGCTTAACTCGTGCTAAATCCTTTCCTAACTCGTGCACACTCTTCTCTAGCAGCAGCAACTTCTGCTCTCTCTCTGTACCTTCTTCATTAAGCCGCCTTAGCTGCGTCTGAAAGTCCCTCATCTCCTCCTGAACCGCTTTCTCTATATCGAAGCTACTCTCTGCCTCATCCGCCGTTGCACGTTCCGCGTACAACCGAGCTTCATCCGCGTACAACTGAGCTTCTTCTTCGAGAAGTGAGGTTACGTCCACCTCCGCGGATGATGAGGACGGCTGGCTGTAGCTATATTGTCCCATTCTCGTTAACCTCGACCATAAGAGAGAAACAAGGAGCACAGATTAGCAACGATCTTCATAAAGAGAAAGACACACAAACATATCGACAAAGACACACAAAATCGAGAAGAAACGAATTGAATTCCAATGAATCCTTTATCTAACCAAAATCGAGAAGAAACAAAATGAACAAAGCGATTGAAACGATTTAAACCAAACCCCCCTTTCGTTTAATACCAAAATCGTATTCAAACCGTAATTTTGAAACGAAAAATCCCAAAATCGAAAAAACCGAACCCTAGGATATATTGAATTATTCTTGTTTATGAGTTTATGAGTTATTCTAGGTTCACCAACCAGTAAAAATTTGTTAGGAGTTATTGTTGAGTTCACCCTGAAGTTAACTTGTAGGTTCACTGACCAATAAGAATTTGTTATTTTATATTTAGTATTTTTTTTAAGAAAAATATTATTAAATTATATTATGTTTTTAAAATAAAAAAATAAAATAAATAAAAAATAGTAATAGTTGTAAAAAAAAAGAATTTAAAAAATATATTTTTAACATTGTCAGCAAAACACTAAATTCTAAATCTTAAACTCTTGGGTAAACCCAAAACCTTTGGATAAATCTTAAACCCTAAATCAAAAACACTAAACACTAAATCTTAAAAATCCTAAACCCTTAATCCTAATCTCTATATCATTGGATAAAAACAAATAAAAAATAGTAGTAGTTTTTTTTTGAACTGGAAAATAGTAGTAGTTGCTAAAAAAAAAGAATTTTTTCAAATATTTTTAATGTCGTTGGCAAAACACTAAACTCTAAATACTAAACACTAAACTCTTAACCCTTGGATAAACCATAAACCTTAGGGTTTAGGATTTATCCAAGGGTTTAGGAGTTAGGATTAAGGGTTTAGTATTGTTAAGATTTAGTATTTAGTGTTTTGATTTAAGGTTTAGGAATTATCCAAGGGTCTATGGTTTATTCAAGGGTTTACAGTTTAGAGTTTAGGATTTAGGGTTTAGTGTTTTGCCGACGGCGTTAAAAATATTTAAATTTTTTTTTTTTGCAACTATTACTATTTTTTATTTATTTTTACTTTTTTATTTTAAAAGCATAATATAATTTGACAATATACTTTTTTTAATAACAAATTTTTATTGATTGGTAAACCTACATGTTTACTCTCGAGGGCGAACCCAATAATAGGGGCTCAACCCAATAATACCTCTTTGTTTATTGTTTAACATGCTTTACTTTCTGATTAAAAAATGCTAAGTCCTTAAATTCTGTTTATTGTTTAGGTTTTTAAGCTTGTGATTACTTCATAGTTCACTAACATGTAGACTAGTTCGAACTTCTAATAAGAGGCCTAAAATACTAAAAAGAGTCTCTGAGTAAGAGGGATCAAAGGTCAGAAGACGTGTTTTGAGCTCTGAACGTAAAAACTAAGAACATGATTAACCCGGAGTTCTTAGAGTGAAGTTTTTAGCGCAAGTTAAAAAACTGTTTCTTAACTTTTAACTAAAAAAGCTAATAACCGGTTTTTAAAGTCCTTATTTAAAAACCGGTTCTTAGCTTTTTTAGTTAAAACTTAAGAAACAGTTTTTTAACTTCCGCTAAAAACTCCACTCTAAGAACTCCGGGTTAATGATGGTTTAAAGTTACCATATATATATATCGTTCAATATATATTATTTTATGTTTTTGTCGCAGATATATATATATATATATATTATTTTTTTTGCTAACAGTCGCAGATATATTTGACGATGCGTTTTAATCAACTATCAGTTTATTCAAAGATCACACGACTACATACATTATCGATAATTGGGCTAGTCTATAGTAAAGGAGCTTGGGATCCATTGCATGTCTAAAGGACTACAATCGATTTCCTTTACAGACTTGTTTTATTACTATTATATATTTTTTTGCAACTACTTGTATTATAAAAAGTTTAGTGAACATCAAAGTTTACAACGAAACAGAAGATTCCAGAGACATAATCAACGGTATAACAAAAACAGAAAGCATTACAACATACGAAAGATATAGCCATTAAAAGACGAGTCATGCTCAGCAACACAACGAAAGACTTGTTTTATTCATTACTAATATTAAGCATGCATGGAAGTAACGTGCATGGAGTACCAAATTGTTAAGTCACTGCCCTTTCCGATTTAATGTCTTCGGTTACCAATGCCACCACCACCACCACCACCAGCTCCTCCTCCTGCACCACCTCCAGCTCCAACTCCTACACCAACATTTGCTCCGCCTCCTACACCACCGCCGACTCCTCCTCCACCCGCTAGACCACCACCAGCTCCTCCTCCTGCACCGCCTCCTGCTCCAACTCCTACACCAACATTTGCTCCACCTCCTACACCACCTCCCACTCCTCCACCACCACCGCCAAGTCCTCCACCTCCACCCCCTCCAACACCACTGCCAAAACCGCCTCCACCGCCTCCACCACCTGCACCACCACCAGCGCCTACTCCTCCTCCAGCATTTCCTCCGGCACCACCTCCCACTGCACCACCACCTCCACCGCCTGCACCTGCACCACCGCCAACTCCACCTCCTGCCCCTACACCACCGCCAACTCCACCTCCTACACCACCGCCTACTCCTCCTACTCCTCCTCCAGCATTTCCTCCGGCACCACCTCCCACTGCACCACCACCTCCACCGCCTGCACCTGCACCACCGCCAACTCCACCTCCTGCCCCTACACCACCGCCAACTCCACCTCCTACACCACCGCCAGCACCTCCACCACCAACACCACGGCCTCCTCCACCAACTCCACCACCGACTCCTCCTCCACCTACTACTCCACCGCCAGCTCCACCGCTACCACGTCCACCACCACGGCCTCCTCCACCAACTCCACCACCAATTCCTCCTCCGGCTCCTACACCACCGCCAGCTCCACCGCTACCACGTCCACCACCACCACCTCCTCCACCAATACCACCACCTGCACCACCACCTACTCCACCTCCGATAGCACCACCTCCACCATCTCCGACACCACCACCTGTACCACCACCTACTCCGCCTCCTCCACCAACTCCACCACCAATTCCTCCTCCGGCTCCTACACCACCGCCAGCTCCACCGCTACCACGTCCACCACCACCACCTCCTCCACCAATACCACCACCTGCACCACCACCTACTCCACCTCCGATAGCACCACCTCCGACACCACCACCTGTACCACCACCTACTCCACCTCCGATAGCACCACCTCCACCACCTCCGACACCACCACCTGCACCACCACCTACTCCACCTCCAACACCACCACCTACTGCACCTCCAGCACCACCACCTACTGCACCTCCAGCACCACCTCCAACACCACCTCCACCAAAGCCACCAGCACCACCACCTACTCCACCTCCGGAACCACCACCACCTCCAATCGAACCACCAACACCTCCTCCAGCACCACCACCTACTCCACCTCCGGCACCACCACCACCTCCAATCGAACCACCAACACCTCCTCCACCGCCAATACTTCCACCACCTCCACCGCCAATTCCACCAGCACCAGATCCCCCACTACCCCGTCCACCACCACGTCCTCCTCCACCAACACTGCCGCCTCCACCTCCACCTGCGCTTCCACCTGCGCTTCCACCTACACCACCACCAAATCCCCCTCCAACTCCAACGCCACCACCTCCACCTACACCTCCCCCAGTACCACCACTACCACGTCCACCACCACCACCACTACCACGTCCACCACCACCATGACCACCAGCACAGCTTCCTCCATTACCACCAGTACCACTTCCACCCCCTCCACCACCAACTCCTCCTCCGGATCCAATACCACCACCTCCACCAGCACCACCACCACCGCCTATGCCTCCTCCGACTCCAATGCCACCGCCAGCACCACCTCCTGCTCCGATACTACCTCCAGCACCTCCACCTCCACTAGCACCGTCTCTTTTGTTATTGTGATGTCGGTGTTTGCTCTTGGCATGATCATCTTTGCTAGATAATTTTCCCAACACTTGAGTCGACATCAGTAACATAAACACAGACGCCACTATCCAGCCCCTTCTTAAAAACATCCCCATAGTCTCTCTTTTCTCTCTCTCTCTCTCTCTCTCTCTTAATAAAGTTAATATACACACACACACGAAACTCACTCAATTGAGACAGATTCCCAAACAATATAAGCTCGATCAGAAATACTTATTTGATTATACCATGGCGACAAGCCCTATTTATAGCAAAACCTCCATCAACAGACGCAAACACGCGTCCTTTAATCCGATGTTCATGATAAAGATGAAAACCCCACTCAAGACTCGTAAAGGCGTCTAGAGACTCCTTTGGTCGACGTGAATACGCAATATAGTCCTCTACAAGCACTAACATATACGTTAAAGCAGATAATGATGATCACTTATAGAAATATCATACACTATTTTGCTCTGGAGGCTCCTTGGTCGACATGAATACGCAATATAGTCCTCTACAAGCACTTACATCTATCTTATTAGAATATAATGCTGTTCGAAAACATAGATACCATTAAGTTAGGAAAAAAAAGGTGATAGACTTATGCTATTAAAAAAATTGTAAGTCCATTACAATATATTAAAAAGTAATGACCTTACGTTACTTGATAAACATATTCAAATCAAAATAATAATTTAAAATTAATTTATATCAAAAATTTATTCAAAAATATACATATATTCAAAAATTGATTTTTACTAACATATTTTCCAATAACCATTCTAAAAATGTTTTAAATATATATAAGAAAAATACAGTACAAAGCCCAATCTTAAAAACCAACTTAAATTATGGTTTTTATATTTCACATTAGAATTTAAAAATATAATATATATGATTATTGATATGATTGTACGTATAAAATATTATTAATTATAAGATTACTTATTTGATGACACATATAAAATATGATTAATTATATATAAAATACGATTAATTATATGAATACAAAATCTAGTATTCATTAAAGCTGATAATTAGGGGTGGGCGTACGGGTTCATTTTCGGGTCTGTTTGAGATTTCGTGTCCGGTTCAAATCTTTGATTCAAATCTTTGAGTATTCGGTTCAGATTTGGATAACCAATTTAAATATTTTAAAATATATTAAATTTATTGTATGCTTTAATTTTAAAAAAATCTATAAGCAAAAAAATATATTACATATAAATTGAATAACATATGTCAGGGTACCTAACTCAACATATAAATAGGTTTGATTTAAATATTTGGATAGATAATTAATAACTATTTAAGTATTTTTGGAGTTTTGAGTATATTTTAACTATTGTAGATATTTACGTTTGATTATTTGTATATATTTTCAAGTATTTAAATGAACTTAAAAGTATCATATATATTCTGGATGTTTTTATATATATTAAATTTAAAGTTAATTAATATATATAAGTATATAATTCTATTTTGGATACCCAAAATACTTCGGTTCAGATCGGATTATGTTTCAGTTCTTCAAATACCAAAATTTTGAATAATTCAAATATTTAATCAATTTCGGTTCGGATTGGAACTACTTATTCGGATTGAGATCAGTTCGGTTCTTCGAATTCGAGTTTTTTTGCTCAACCCTAAATAGTGACATAAAAAACAAATAACATCAGAATACATTTGCACGGACCAAAATCTAGTATTTATTAAAGCTGGTAATGATGATCACTTGTAGAAATATCATACACTCTTTGCTGTATTTATGTTTCAGTGGTTTTTAGTTAGTGGACTATTATACGTGCCTCGTTTCACCTCCTGCCAATACGCACTTCCATAAACCATCATGGTATTTTTAGTGTCGCTTTTTCATGTTTTGGACTTTTATCTATTATAGTTACAACTTACAAGGTCAAAAGGATTTCTCTAATATGCAATACGTGGCACACAAGGTTTCACACTACAAAAATTAAACTGCGTTCTTAACAGGAAAACGTTTTAATAACTATTTTTGATTATAATTTTTTCTGTATGTATATATATTTATTGTGAAATAGATCGGATGGAACTGTTTTTCGTCACTAATTCTCTCAAATAGTTGAGAGTATTTGAGATCAGAATTCTGGTTTATTTCAATCACGGTTTGTGTACTGACATAGATAACTTTTTCCAAACTAAAAGATACAGCAAACTCTAACGGTCTCCCTTCTTCCTCTTGGTTTGTTCCCCTATTGTTCCTTTCAGCCTCGGTCTTGTTCTCGTCTCTAGTTCCCGGCGTCTTTCTGGTGAGGTCCTCTGAAAAACTTTGAGCACAGATATTCAAATGTAGAACTCAAATGAATTGCAAAAACAATACTTTTATTAGAAACTCTTTAAACAAATTACACCTAATTTGTTTAATCAGGTTTACTTGACTTCACAACACGTGAATCAACACTGACCGGTTTCTAAACACTTCAGAATAGAATCATAATGATCTCTCTCTAACACAACTTTTTCTTTCTTCAAAATCTCAACTCGCTTGAACACTCAGCATCACCTTTTAAACTCCCATTCGGTGATCAGATCTTCTTGTTAAAGATAATCTCAAATCTTCAACTCAAATCCTAGAATCCCTCGATTTGATGTTTATCCTCGAAAGTGATAAGTCTTCATTTGTCACGTCATCTCCTAGGTTTGAATGACTCCCGCTAAACATTCAGACTTGATCAGCATTGTTTGGTGAATTTCAAGTCTCAACAATCTCGCCCTTTTTGAGTGTCTATGATCATCAAATACATGAGAACACGATGTACAGTACTACCAATCCTCACACACACATTAGTACTAATTAGTCACTGAATTTCATAGCATTAAGTCCAAAGATCGTTTTAATACAAAGCCGCAAGTGACTAAACACTGCACACAATGTAGAAAGTAGGAAAAATACAACCAACCGCTAATTCTCCTATCCATCACTCCTAAATAAAAATATCTCCCCTGGATACATGCTCAGCCTAAATCCAACAAAAGGAAGGAACCAAAAAAAAAACTAGTCTCCCCCTAAACACATCCATCGTAGAATTATTCACTATGACGCTCATGGTCTTCAGTGCCTCCTTCTTCATTACTGCTACTATCACCTAGGTTAGACAAATCACCATATAGTCCCCTTGTTTGGTGGCATAGACACTTTAAAAACCACAAAAATCATTCCAATAAGTGGCAATAAAACGAGAAGAAAGCTACTTACTTGATGCCCTGCTAATGACTGTGTGTCCAGAAGGCGATGAATGCATCCCATGTCCTTGTTGTAGAAGTACCTGACAGAATCAGTTCCAGGTGGTTTCTTAGGCAAACCTTGCTTCCGACCTAAAATCATCTTGATTGGTGCTACAGGATCAGCATCTCCACCACGAACTGGGATTGGATGTTGAGTATCAAGAATATGCTGGATCAGATTTGGAAACAACAGTTTGTTGGACTTTCCAGAGATTGCTTGTTGTCCGAGTTCATAGAGCTGATCAAACACCATAACCCCGGAATCAAGTGGTCTTCCTTCAGTGATCATGTGAATGAACTTGAGATGATCAATGGTTAGAGTAGATCGATTTGCAATCGGCATCCAATTGAAAACACAGAATTTGAACAGAATGTTCATCGTAGGGGTCACTTCAAGCATGCTCAAGTTACCCCATTTCTTCTTCTTACCACGGGTCATAGTTTTCACAGCATCATCAAGACTTTCACTTGCCCATGGCATCCGAGGAAAGTAAGCTTCTTGGCAAGGAGTTTTAAATATGCTGTTGATTATGGCCGGAGAGAACTGATACATATGCTTCCTCACATATACGCAAGTAGTACCATCACACTTAATCATGTTTCCAAGATTAGCATAGAACTCGTAAACCACATCAAGAGTATAGATGGGCACATCTAACACCGTATACATCAGATTTTTCAATGATTTTTCTTGCATCTTCCAACTTAGGAGCATCAAAAGGCAGGAACCTTTGGTTCAGAACGGTTCTAGTGATCAGATGTTGGTACCTCTGATTCACGGCAGATGAGTAGAAAGTGCATTAAACGGATGCCGAGGTGGCTTTCTCAAAGCCAGTGTTGCAGCCATACGCGCCTGATGCTGGGCCCTGTGGCTCTTCACACGTTGTTCCAACTCTTCTTACACAAACTCAACCTCTTCAATTCCATCAGATCTGGACAGTTTCCGTCATGCTGTTGAGTCTCGTCTTCACTATCAGTTGCAATTTGATCTTGCATGTCATCTTGTGATTGTTGTTCTTCATCCTCGCTGTCAGCTACCACCTTAAAATCGTGATCTTCCTCTGTGGATTTTGGTATTGGATCCGGAAAGATTTCATCAATGGTCACAGTCTTCTTCTTTCGGCAAGGTTTTGATTTTGAGGGTTTGTTTTGAGATGATTGGCCAAGATCGATTACGCCAGTTTGATGAAGTTTCTCAGGAGATGGTGTTGTGGAATTTCTTGCCAAGTTCTCCACCAAGGCTGAAAGCACTTGTCCATGGGTTCTTAGTATTTGGCCGTCGCTCATGTTTCTTTGATGAGAAGAGAGTGAGTGTTTCTCTTGTTGTGATAAGAGAGATGCCAAGATACGACTTTTATAGCTCCTCCACCTAGAGTAACCCTAAAAACATTTATTAGACCCAAAACTCTTCCACATGAGCCAAAAAGAAAAAAAACTAGGTTAGTAACCCAATTAGCCCAATTCAGCCCAATTGTGATTTAGTGCCTTACACATAAAAGAGAAAGCACTTCAACAAAACGAACCAAATATATTTTCTCAGTACTCGGTGAGGGAATTTTATGTGAGACAGAAACATGCTCAGAGAAAGACAATTCCTAATGAAATCTTCAGAATATTTACATACTTGTGTTGTGTTAGCCAGAGGAGAGTGTGACACCCATGTAACATATCAAGAGATAGAGATCCATTTGAGACGATTTGAAGGTTAAAAATATCAACCCATTGACTTGCTGCAATGGCTGTAGAAACATCTTTCATCACTTTGATCAAAATGCACTAGTCTTCACATCATCATACACACGAAGATATTACTTCTAATTGTGATAAAGTAGAGTAGATTTATTGAGCAGCTCCTAGTCCAGACAGTGATCTTCCTTAGGCTTAAGTGGAGTAATACCCAAGACCAAGGAGAGTGACCATCCCACTAGGTGACTTCTCAACAAGTTCTTTTGTTTATTTCACTCATTTCTCCTCATTTTTTTATTTGCTGGGAAACTGACCTTCTGCTCATAACTCTGTTTCTACTTCACAAATCCAGACATTGATGAGACTCAGATGTAAACTTTGCAGCGTCCAGATCCGAGCCGAGTGTCTTTCATTATTGAACAGTTGTAGACATCAGGCTTAGATATAAATATTGTTGCATCCATATCCAAGCTGAGTATCAACTTTGTCACACGTTTAAACTTCAAAGTAATCTATACTTTCTAGTGAATGATGAGTAGCTCTTTTTACACATGAATTGCCGACATGAGGTTTTCTAGATGAAGTCTTTGCTCATACGAATCTTTCTCCTCAATATGTACACATGTGTCACCTCTCATGGCCAGAGCCAATCAGGCTTCACAGATTCCAATTGCCTTTTTTAAGTTCAAGAACGTGTTTAGGTCAAGAGCCTTGGTGAAAATATCAGCTAATTGTCTTGATGTTGGAACATATTCTATGACCACTATCTTCCCCTCAACCAAGTCCCTAACAAAATGATATCTAATGGCAATATGTTTTGTTTTCGAATGCATTACTGGAGTTTTCGATATATTTGTTGCACTCTGGTTTTCACAATGGACCAAAAGAGGATTAGAGTACATACCATACTCGGCTAGCATGTGTTTCATCCACAACAGTTGTGTGCAACAACTTCCAAGAGCGATGTACTCGGCCTCTGCCGTTGATAACAACACACATTTTTGCATCTTGCTATTCCAAGATACCATGTTGTTTTCAAAGAACAAACATCCCCCTGATATGCTTCTCCTGTCATCTAAGCTTCCTGTCCAATCTACATCACAAAAACCAGCCAGACTTGTGTTAGTATCTTTGGTGTAGAACAATCGAAGATTTACTTTTCCTTTACATATTTGATGATTTTCTTGAGGGCATTCATATGCAACACACGAGGGCTGGCTTGATACCGAGCACATACACAAAAAATATAACAGATATTTGGTTGACTAGCAGTCAAGTACAATAAGCTTCCTATCATTGCACGATAGAGCTTCTCATCTACTTTCACACCATTTTCATCCTTGAACATATTACACGTAGTGCTCATAGGGCTCTTTATTCCTTGGACAGGTGTATGTTAAACCTTGTCACCAGATTTTTTGCATATGTGCGTTGCGAGACAAAAATATCTTCATCCATTTGTTTGATTTGAAGACCCAAAAAGTAGTTTAGTTCTCCGACCATACTCATCTCAAATTCACGAGTCATGGTTTGAACAAACTCTTTTACCAATTTGTCCTTAGTTCCTCCAAAGATTATGTCATCGACATAGATTTGCATCACAAGGATTTCCTTCTCTTTCTCAAGGATGAACAAGGTTCAGTCCACACTTCCACGCTTAATCCCATACTCAAGTAGAAAGTGTGTCAGACGCTCATACCAAGCTCTAGGGACTTGTTTCAAACAATACAAGGCTCTCTTCAGCTTGCAAACGCGATTTGGATACTTTGGATCTTCAAAAGCTTTTGATTGAGCAACGTACACCTCTTCTTGGAGTAAACCATTCAGAAAAGCACTTTTGACATCCATCTGGTATAGTCTAATATTAAGTTTGCAAGCAATTCCAAGAAGAAGGCATATGGATTCAAAGCGTGCCACTGGTGCAAAAGTTTCATCAAAGGCAACTCCTTCTATCTGATAGTACCCTTGTGCAACCAATCTGGATTTGGTCTTCACAACATTTCCATCTTCATCTATTTTATTCTTGAAGACCCACTTAGTACCAATTACATTTACTTCAGGTGGTCTTGGCACTAACTCCCATACATCATGTCTGGCAAACTGATCAAGCTCTTCGTGACATGAATCTGTCCAGATTTCATCCTCCAATGCTTCAAACACATCTTTAGGCTCAGTAAATGACATGAAGCATGCGAGCTTAACCATCTCTTTGAAGTTGATTTGCAGCTTTCTTGTGACTCTGTCAACATCTAAGTCGCCTATAACATCCTCTGCCGAATGAGGTTCAACACTACTTGTCTGAGGTTCAACATCTTAGGAACTTGTAATTTGTATGGTTCAACACTACTTGCCTGAGGTTCATCATCTGTGTTGAGCACTTTCTCATTCTGATCATGAGTCAAGTTCTCATCTTGATTAACCTCTTGCATACTACAACCACTTGTATCATCAAAGAGAACATTAACTGCATTAAAAAACATCTTCGTAGTTTTGTTGTAGACTCTAAAAGCCATGCTATGAGTAGAGTATCCCAGGAATATTCCTTCATCACTCCTTGAGTCAAACTTGCCCAGGTTTTCTCTGTTGTTGAGTATGTAACAGATGCAACCGAAAATGTGAAGATGGCTTAAGTTCAGTGTCTTCCCTCTCAGATTTCATAGGGAGTAGTTTTTGTTCCAGGTTTAACATAGACTATGTTGATTATATAGCAGGTTGTACTGATAGCTTTTGCCCAAAACCTGGTAGGAACTTGATTGTAATGCATTATTGCTCTAGCCATTTCCTACATGGTTTGATTCTTCCTCTCAACAATACCATTTTGTTGAGGAGTTCTGGGAGCTCAGAACTGGCGCCTGATTCCTTGTTCCTGGCGGAACGTTTCAAAAGCATCATTTTGAAATTCTCCTCCATGATCGCTTCGGATCTGTGCAACTCTTCCTTTTTCATTGGACAATTGCAACACTAACATCTTGAAGCTTGTAGTGTTTCTGATTTTACCCTCAGAAACCTGACCCATGTGAAGCGAGAGAAATCATCCACTAACACAAAGATGTATCTTCTACCAGCAATTCTCTCAGTCTGAATAGGACCCATAAGATCCATCTGTATCAATTCTAACACACGTTTGGATGTAATCTCTTTGACTTGTATATGTATTGCCTTGACAACATGCTTTGCAGACTATCCCTGAGGATTCTTCTAATTTAGGCACTCCCCTTACTACATTGGCTTTGACAATTCTCTACAAACCATTCACATTCATATGCCCCATGCGCTTATGCCACATATCCAATTGAAATTCTGAGGCAGCCTTACACACATTTGATGGCTTCCACATGTAACAATTGTTCCCAGATCGAACACCTTCAAGCACAACATTTCCCTTGGTGTCTATCCCTTGGCATTCAGTCTTGGTGAAGACAACTTTAAGCCCTTCATCGCGTAGCTGACTGATACTAATAAGGTTAGCTTTTAAACCTTCAACATCGTAGACATTTACCAATGATGGCTGGTCTTCACAACATTTCCATCTTCATCTATTTTATTCTTGAAGACCCACTTAGTACCAATTACATTTACTTCAGGTGGTCTTGGCACAAACTCCCAGACATCATGTCTGGCAAACTGATCAAGCTCTTCGTGACATGAATCTGTCCAGATTTCATCCTCCAATGCTTCAAACACATCTTTAGGCTCAGTAAATGACATGAAGCATGCGAGCTTAACCATCTCTTTGAAGTTGATTTGCAGCTTTCTTGTGACTTTGTCAACATCTAAGTCGCCTATAACATCCTCTGCCGAATGATTCTTAGGAACTTGTAATTTGTATGGTTCAACACTACTTGTCTGAGGTTCATCATCTGTGTTGAGCACTTTCTCATTCTGATCATGAGTCAAGTTCTCATCTTGATTAACCTCTTGCATACTACAACCACTTCTATCATCAAAGAGAACATTAACTGCATTAAAAAACATCTTCGCAGTTTTATTGTAGACTCTAAAAGCCATGCTATGAGTAGAGTATCCCAGGAATATTCCTTCATCACTCCTTGAGTCAAACTTGCCCATGTTTTCTCTGTCGTTGAGTATGTAACAGATGCAACCGAAAATGTGAAGATGGCTTAAGTTCAGTGTCTTCCCTCTCAGATTTCATAGGGAGTAGTTTTTGTTCCAGGTTTAACATAGACTATGTTGATTATATAGCAGGTTGTACTGATAGCTTTTGCCCAAAACCTGATAGGAACTTGATTGTAATGCATTATTGCTCTAGCCATTTCCTACATGGTTTGATTCTTCCTCTCAACAATACCATTTTGTTGAGGAGTTCTGGGAGCTCAGAACTGGCGCCTGATTCCTTGTTCCTGGCAGAACGTTTCAAAAGCATCATTTTGAAATTCTCCTCCATGATCGCTTCGGATCTGTGCAACTCTTCCTTTTTCATTGGACAATTGCAACACTAACATCTTGAAGCTTGTAGCGTTTCTGATTTTACCCTCAGAAACCTGACCCATGTGAAGCGAGAGAAATCATCCACTAACACAAAGATGTATCTTCTACCAGCAATTCTCTCAGTCTGAATAGGACCCATAAGATCCATCTGTATCAATTCTAACACACGTTTGGATGTAATCTCTTTGACTTGTATATGTATTGCCTTGACAACATGCTTTGCAGACTATCCCTGAGGATTCTTCTAATTTAGGCACTCCCCTTACTACATTGGCTTTGACAATTCTCTACAAACCATTCACATTCATATGCCCCATGCGCTTATGCCACATATCCAATTGAAATTCTGAGGCAGCCTTACACACATTTGATGGCTTCCACATGTAACAATTGTTCCCAGATCGAACACCTTCAAGCACAACATTTCCCTTGGTGTCTATCCCTTGGCATTCAGTCTTGGTGAAGACAACTTTAAGCCCTTCATCGCGTAGCTGACTGATACTAATAAGGTTAGCTTTTAAACCTTCAACATCGTAGACATTTACCAATGGTGGCTGTTCTAGACTGTCTCTGTTTCCAACACCCCCCCCCCCCCCCCCCCCGGATTTTAGGGTTTACGCCATCTCCAAAAGTCAGTAAGATGTTAAGACTTGTTGTTCTCCAGTCATATGCATTGAACACCCACTATCAAAATACCAGGAAACTTGTTTGGACCCTTCAGACGACATGTAGGCTACCAAACTATTCAGATAGTTAGTAGAGTTGTCCTCCGGTACTATCTGTGATAGATTACACACCATTTGAAGTACGTCATCAATGCATGTTTCAGCTTTCTCTTTATGCATGTCGATTTCTACACCTTCCATTTGAGCTATGTTGCAAATGACATCAAACTCATCATCAAACTCATCTTCCATTTGTCTTGCATACAAAATCGACTTAGGAATCCAAACAATGCCACATGACCTTGGTTAAGGATAAACCACACCGTTTTTCCAAACTTTTTTAATATTGTTGGTCCGTTCATAGTAATATCTAGCAATATAGCCTTGGTGTCCACACGAGTTGCAACTTCTTTAAATGTTAAGAAGTTTTTCACTGGAGCTTTTCTCTTCACTATCTGAATGTTCGAACTGCTTTTTGGTTGCTCTTTAATTTCACAGGAACTTCAGCTGATTTTGATTCTGGACGAACAAAGATTGTAGTCCCGGAGGTTGTTGAAATAGGCGCCTGAGTCTTCCTCATCTACTCACCACAGTAACCAAGTCCCTTGCTCACATTAGGCGGTTGTCCTATGTTCAGGATTTTATCGAGCTCTTTCGTTCCAGTATTTAGCATTCTTATCCTCTTGTAATTGTCACTCAAACTGACTTCCAGACTTATGTTCTTCTTTCTTCCTTATTCAATAGATCATCCAGTCTAGTCACCTTTAACTCAAGTTCACTGATCCTCTTTTGTTCTGCAGTGTCCTCGATCAGTATAGCTTTACCAGTTGAACATGTTTTATTAGGGATTTCAGCAGGTTTCTCCATCTCAAGTATATTAATCTGAGCTTCTAACAATACTTTATATTTTAGCAGCTTCAGATTATCGTTTCTTAAAGACACCTAGTTGTCATACAGCTTTCGATACTCAACTGTTGGATCAATTTCTCTGTCATCATCTGATTCATAATCCACAGCTGACTTACTATCTTTTTTCTCACTCACCAGTGCAACTAGGTTTATCATATGTTCATCACCTTCTTCATCCTCAGATTCAGTATCACGGAAACTTAGAAAGGATTTTTCTCCTTTTTTTGAGCAAATTTGGGCACTCAAATTTTTTGTGACCAAATCCTTTACACTCTCTGCAGTTGAGTTCTTTCCGCTTGGTAAGAGGACATTATGATCTGATATGTCAATATCTCTCACATTCATGACATTGCATATCATGTTTCTTGTTAAACTGATTCCCATCACTTCTAGAGTTTCTAAAACCAGTTCGCTCCTTGTCACGTCACCACTCTTGATTTGATTCATTTGTCTGTTGAAACCCTTGACTTCTTCCCTGACCTTTTTCAATCCTTCTCAAAGCCTTCTTGAAGTTCCGAGCTATCAGTCCCATACTATTCTCCAGTTTTCTGATTCAGTGTATCATCCAGTACTTGTATCTTATCTTCCTCCTTCTCAGCCGAGAAAGCGATCCCTTTACCCTTTCTAGTTTGATCACCACCAGATTCCATTTCTTCAGCTTTAAGTATTCCCACAAGTTGTGAAAATTTCATATCATCAATGTTCATTCCAACCTTCAGCAAGGGTTAGTAGTTTGCAATTTTTTCTTGAAGACAGCAAATCATTTTCTTAACCAACTTTTTGTCCTTGTACTCTTGCCAAGTACTGTAGCTTCATGAGCGATTGCACTTAGCTTGGAGCTGAATACTGTTATTGACTCATCTTCAGATATCCATAAATTTTCGAATTGAGCATCTAGATGATCAAGTCTTGTTCTTTTGACAGTTGAGGTGCCCTCATAAAAGTCTACGAGAGTATCCCATGCGTCCTTTGCTGAGGAGCATCTTTGAACAAGTTTAAACCGTTCTGGATCAATTGCATTGAAGATTTCAGAAATAGCTTTAGAGTTGAACTTAGATCCTAACTTGTTGCTTTCCGTCCACTGCTCCTTTGGTTTTGGAGCATACTCGCCATCCTCCTTTTTGACACATGGTTTCGTCCATCCTGACTCCACAGTAGTCCCTACATCTTCTTCAATACCTTTAAGCCTTTGTTTCATTTGAACTTTCCAATGTCCGAAGTTGTTTTCATTAAGCATAAGAGTTCTTTGTACAACCAGAAGCTCCTTTGATGAATCCATGCTCACCTCAGGATCTCTACCTGTTATAGATCGATGGATCTAGATAGGTTCCCGCTCTGATACCAACTAAAACACCTTGAGCACAGATCTTTAAATGTAGAGATCTCAAATGAATTGCAAAAACAATACTCATATTATAAATTCTTTAAACAAATTACACCTAATCTGTTTAATCAGGTTTAATTGACTTAACAATACGTGAATCAACACTGACCGGTTTCTAAACACTCAAGAATAGAATCTTAATGATCTCTCTCTCTCACAAAAATTTTTCTTTCTTCAAAAGCTCAACTCGTTAGAGATAATCTCAAATCTTCTTGTTAGAGACCTGAACACTCATCCCATTCGGTGATCTGATCTTCTTGTTAGAGATAATCTCAAATCTTCAACTCAAATCCTAGAATCCCACAATTTAATGTTTATCCTCAAAAATGAGAAGTCTTCATTTGCCACGTCATCTCCTAGGTTTGAATGACTCCCGCCAAACATTCAGACTTGATCAGCATTGTTTCGGTTTAACACTTTGGTGAATTTCAAGTCTCAACATCCTCTGCTCACAAAGTGATTCAAACCGGCTGGGCTCTTTTGGAGGCTAGGCGCGGAGGTTGTTAGGGGTTTCGTCAGTGGGGTTCGGCTTTCAGGGTCAGGGTTCAGATCATTTTTCTTTTTGGACCTGCCTGTTGGTCTTGGCGCTCTGTTGCAGGTTGATGTACTGCCTTCTCGTGGGTTTGCTGTGGTGGTTCTGTAGCTTTATTGACGGTGACGATGGGTGGGGGCGGTTGGTGATGCGACCCAAATCAACCGCTATGTCTCAACGAGGATCTTAAGGTACAAACCAGTTAAGCAACTGATCATAGCTTGGCTTAATGGGCATTTTATGGGCCTTTTTGGTTTGATCCATGAAATTCTAGACCGAGAGAAGCTAATGGGCTTGATGCAGAATGTGGAGGCCTTATGCTCAATAAGAAATCAGTGTTTGGATTTTTCTAAGAAAGGCCCACACAAGCCCTGGTCGTATAATATATCAATCTGACGGCAATTCCGAGATCTTCAACCATGCAAAAGGACGCAACCAGCCGAAGAGTTCTGCGACCAAAACTTTCAATATTTGGTCAACAGTTTTGGTCTTTGGTCAAGTCAATATTTCTAGTCAAGTCTTCACGGTTTTAAGAGCTTTATAGTTTCTAGGATTGACTAGAATATTTATTTTTTTCACAGCCTATTATATAAAGGCTTGCTATTGTATTGTTTTAATCATTCATCATTTTTAATCAAAAACCTTTCTTTTTATTCTTGTTGAATCCTTTGTTCTTAATCGGACATCGTAGCTTCTAAGTCGTCGGAGTGAGTCATATCTTCGGGCTTAGGAGTTCGGTAGTATCAAGAGACTTTCCGCACCTCTTGTGTCATCATTCGATCCACGTTCCTTGATCGTTTGTGCTTTTTAGCTCATTCGGTGCAAGGCTTATCCAATCTACCAACCTTAGAGTGATCCTTCTAATTTAGGGCGTATCATGTGGTATCAGAACCACTCTGGGGTTCGGAGTTCTTCACAGCCAACAATTCTTAATTTATCCATCTTCTAAGAGATCTTCTGTGTCTTTTGGACTACTGAAGAGAAACCATGAAAAGACGCCAACCATTATTCACTCTTCATCTTCTAAGAGATCATCTGTGTTTGGACTACTGATCAACCATGAAGAGAAGGCAGCACAAAAAGCACAAGAAGACAAGTTGCGAGAATGGAGGTACAACAAACGCACAGCCGAGATGATAGCAGAATATGAGCGTGGCCAAGAGAAGGAAGCCAGGAAATCACGACCTGAGAGAGACAAATGGAAGAAACCTGTCAACAAAGATGCCATACAATCTTACCTTGGTTCTAGATCAAATGGAGCTAAACCGAGCAGTCCAAAGAGTTTTATAACGCCGATTAGAGTTTTATAATGCCGAATTTTGGATTAGTAAGACATAAAATAATAAGTATTCGTAAGATGATTATGCCCGTATGTACGGGCAAAACACCTAGTGTTAAGTATTGTACGCCCCCAAAATGTAAATCCAAATATTTTAAGTCAAAGTTTATAACTACAACATAAGTAGGTGCTTAGACGTAATTCTACACATAATCTCTTATATATTAAAAGAAAATACATTTTTTAATTCTAACATTGTTTACTATGTTGACGTGTCAACACCATGGTTCTTTTTATAGTCTAAATTAATAAATCCTTCTCTTACTAGAATAATTAAGAATCCCTTATATATTAATTGAGAAACATTACAACATTTTAGGTAGTCACGTGTCATCACTAGAATGCTTCTTAGAATCCTTAGGAAAATAGGTTGGTCCATCTAAAAATATATTATATTTTTTATTAAATTATCAAATTGATTAGTAGTGTACATAATAAATAATCTTCATCATTTTCTTAAATAAAAATTAAGGAATTGTCTAATATGATTAACATATATATGATAATTAACACACATATATTATTATAAGAAACTAAACAATCACATTAAACATATAAGAAAAATATAGATTTTTTCTTATATCTTATATTTGATTTTTTAAAACGATTACATTTGTATATTTTCACATTGTAAATTTTGTGAAAATATACAAATGTAAATAAAATCATATGAGTAGGAAGCTTCAAGTAATAAATATTCATATATAAATCTATATCAATAAATAATAGTTTTTTTCTCTCATTGGGGGAAAGATAACACTTGTCATAGTATCATTTGATGAAAGGTATTTTAGATTTGGATTTGGGCTATTCATGTTTGTTTGTTTGTTTTGTGGGCTTTTTCTCTGAAAATTCAAAGATTTTGCTCTGAAAATTCAAAGATGGCCCATCTTCTTTGTTTGTATCTTCTACGACCATGGCTCTGCCTCCTCCCTACAGACACCACCTCTATAACGTTATCCATTTCCTCCTTTAATCTCATCATTTACTTCTTATCCGCTACTCATCCCACTCTTTCTGAATTAATCATCGTCATTATCATCATGGGTTACCGCTTGAGGCTCTTCACTATAAATCAGTTCCTTCACTGCAAAGTCTGCGATGGATAGCCACAGCTCTATGAAATCCCTAAGTCAAAACTTGATCAGTATTCGATTCCAGCCATTTCTACTTCCTACAAGCTACTTGCTAACTTGAAGATGGGTCGCTGTTCCAACACCGCCAAGGTTCGATTTCTCAGGTTTTGGGAGGCTCGGAATGTCTAGAAATATCAGAGATATATATCCCACATCGGAAATTCCAAGGGACATTAAGTAATATATAAAGGGTCAGGGTCAATCCACTAATCACCAATTGGTTTTAAGTTGAAAACCCATAATTAAACTCGAATCTAACATGGTATCAGAGCCTAAATCCTAAATACCCTAAACTCCTATTAAAATTAAAATTAACCCTTCTGACCGGGTATAAAGGTCGTGATTAACCCTTCCAACCGGGTATAAAGGTTGTGTTAAAGTCGTTCAACTGAGTATAAATGTCATAAAGTTCCGAGATTTCTGGCCGATAAGAGCCATTATCTCGAGGAGGGGTATTAGAGATATATATCCCACATCGGAAATTCTAAGGA